>NW_024038729.1:0-20000 GCF_016077235.1 Cyprinodon tularosa | reverse complement strand
TTACTAACTAGTATAAACGTACAACCATTTTTACCCGAAAAAGCTCTGTATGTCTAATGAATGGATTTTTCGGTGGCCTAACTTTTATCTAAACATATATCGAAGTAGCTGCCGTTTAAAATGAACTGAGTGCTACTATATGTCTTCTCCAACCACGTGTATGCTACTGTGTATGCAGTGATTAGCGACCATCGATAATATTATCTCTCAAACTGAAAGATCAGATTTGTCATGATTTAATTAAAGGTCTGACCCAAAATGCAGAAGTCCAAACAGAGAGACACAGATGAAATGTTTGACGGGTTTTATTGAAGATATTAAGCTCGGTGCAGAGTTTCTCTGAACTCAGCTCAGCCGGAACTGGAAGATGAGGGGAAGACAGACTATAGTTCAGGCTCAGTGGGAAATTTGATTAGTTGATTAGAAGAAGAGGATCTGGTTGTTGACTCACGTTTCCAGAGAAGTGAAGGATCCTTGACTCCAATCTGTGTGTTGAATTTCCAGAGTTTGTCTGACTCGGTGGAGGGCGGAACAGGGTTTACCCAGAACTCGGACGCTGATTGCCACTCAGATTTCCTGCTGTACTTGAACGGATCGTGGTGAAGATGATTCCCTTGCTCAGAGAGTAATTTCAACGTCCTCAAAGGAGACTGGATCCAAACCTCCTATTTGAATCCCTGGCTCAGTTTAGACTCAGTTGATCCCTCCTGGGAGAGAAGGTCCGGAAAGGTCCAGTTTGCAGGATGACTTCCTGCCGAGAGGCAAAGACAAAACAAAGTTAAAACTCAGGGAGACAAAAACTCAGTCTTACTCAGAGAAGTCTAACTCAGTCTAACTCAGCTTTGCTAGAGTACCAAAAACTGGCAAACACTCTGGGGTCGAGGTATTGGCAATCAGCAGCTTAAGAGCACTCCGTTAATGAGGTAACCGTCAGCAGGTGTGTGAGGAGGCGGACCGGAACCAGGCGCCTCCTATTGGTGGAAGGGAGACAAACACAAAAAACAAACACACAGACAAGAGCCCTGACAAGATAAAAACAAAAAACAAAAAAAAACTCCAGTTTCTGTTGGCTAGCAGTAGGATGGATTACATAAAGGCTGGATTTGTGGTGTTTGACCAATGATGGTTTTCCTGTCAACAGATTTCCCCACCTCAGCAGTGGATACTGCAGCTCTTAGAAATATATCCTTGAGCTCCTGGCGGCTTATGTCATTAATGCTGTTCTTGCTCAGTCTGTTAGTGAACCTTGTCTGGGTGGGTTTATTGTTTTTCAATCCCTTTTTCAGATGTCTTGAATGGTGCTTTGTGAGACACTCAGATTCTGGAGTATACTTTTATTTATAAGTTTGCTTTAAACCAGTATTTTCCTTTGTCTTCATCCTGCTGTGTTTGTTCCCTAACGTTCTCTAACAAACCTCTGAGGAAATTTCATCTTGGTTCTCCACAGCGCTGATATGAAATGACACACAGGGGAACTTAACTATTAATTAAATGGCCTCTTAAGGTAACTAATTGCTATGGATTTTAAGGGATATTAGTAAAGGGGGCTTGTAATATAACACATTCCCCCTCACTAATTCATATTGGTGTGTTATGTAAATCATGGTAAAAGATGCAGAGGTGTGGTTTAAAATGTTTAGGAGTTCTGTGGGGGTGGCACACTTAAGGAAGGCATTTGATGTTATGATTGGATGGCGTTGTGAACTGACATCACTCTAGGTTATAAAATCTATTTGACATAAAAAAAGCTAGAAATAATTCAGTCTCAATAAAGTATGATGCATCACTGAGTCAAAGGATATGATGGCCGTTTAATGGGGCTGGTATCGTTCTCGTCATGGTGTTGTGATAGCGCTGCGGAAGAGCCGGATTCTCTGCTGAGTCTCTGACCTCTTTCTCCTTTCCGTAATGACTTTAAGTAAATGATTTCCACTTAGCTGCTGCCAGGCCGCTGCCCTGCTGCCACAATGGAGATTGATTGGTATGTGTGTGGGTGTGTGCATGAGTGAGGAAATGGGCAGTGCGTGTGGGTGATTTAGCCCTCTTGTTTTCTTTTAATCTCCACTAATTGTTGCTTTATCATCTCAAGGTTCTTGACCGTCCCTCTTCACATTTGTTGACAACAGTAAAACAAGAGCATAGAAATTATGAAACTCCACTGTTTAAGCCTCGGGAATTAGCTTTGTTAATTGCAAAACTGATCCTAGATGCTTACTGACTTACCTCTATAGGACAGAATCATAGAAATAACTTATATCATAAGCAGTGTTGGTTCTAATGTGTTATTAAGTATTTACAGTAACTACGCTAGTTTTCCAGTGACTAGCACTGTAACTAATTAACTAGTTAATCATTACTACACTTTAAAGGCACACTATGCAACATTTTTCAGTTAATTAATGTGTTCCATAACGTTATGGATGATTAAATGAGTCATTTCAGGTTGAACAAAGGTATTCTCGGCCGCCCTGGTGGTCTGTGGGGGAAATACTGCACTTGCAACTGCAGCAGCACCGACCCGCACCAACAGGCTCAGAAGTCTCGTGAGAGTCAGTCTTGCTTTACGGCAAGAACTGCTACACCCCCCAGTTAAAAGCATGCTCGTTGCTAGCACAGTGGCAATCTTTGTGCAGTAATGCTACGTTCACGCAGCAAAAGCACGTCTGCTGCTTCATTTTTGCTGCTTGTACCAGTTAGTTCTGACGCGAGGCTGAAGCAGCTTTGCTGCTCTGGCTGCGCGGTGCAAAAGTGTGTCTGAGGCGCATTGGGCGGAGCTTCACTATCCTTTCTCTGCCTTGCAGCTATATTTGCTGTGATCAGTGGGAATAAAGTAGTTTTAATATGTGTTTAAGTGAGAAAATACACCTGAAAACGTAATCAGTGCAGTCAGTTCATTCAGATTATTATCCTGCCTTCAATATTTTTTCTGTCGGAGCCGCTCAGACCCCCACATACCAGGGATGCGCCGACAGTATGGATCCCTTCATCAGCAGCGGTTCACCGTGGCAGCTGGTAGGTGTTTTTCATCTAAATAATCCAAACTGCATGTTCTGCCGGCAGATTTCTGCATTTTAAGTTAATTTAGGCGTCAATAAACTGTTTAAGAGGAGTGATCATCAGCGCTGTGTCTCTCTCCCTGCGTTAAACGCGCCCGATGCGCTGCTTCAGCTGCTCAGACGTGCTGCGCCTGGTGCTCAAAACGCGCCGCTGGACCTTTTGCTGCGCCTTGACGCGCGTCAACCATTGACTTTGCATGTAAACTCGCTGCTTCTGTCGCGCCAGCTACGTCCAGTGTGAACGCAGCATTAGTCATTCGCTGCTAACCTCAAAACAACCGCGCCTGGCTTGACGGAGAAACCAGGAGAACAGCTGAGCATATTTACGACAGTGCACTTTTACTTTCGCCCTCTGGGGGGAGCCTCGCTGGAAAATCAACACCGGTTGCATAGTGTACCTTTAAACAGATTAGCTATTCTTTACTTGCCTGTATAAATAAGGACTACAGCTTCCTGGTTTAAGCGCACGTATCAGCCATATGTTCGTACGTATCAGCTTCTTTTCTTCCCTTTTTAGGAATAGGAGCCTTTTAAAAAAATTAACTGTGGATTACCTTTGTTCTCCGTCCTCTATGTCTGTTCCTGTTTGGCTGTGACTCCATCCTGGAGAGAAATATCAGCTGTGCTGCTGCCATCAACACCCTTGTTTATAGATGTTGGAGATCGGCCTGTTTTCCAGTGTATTCCTGTTTCTCTGACTGTGACTGGCTGGATAGCTCTCTTCATCCTCTAACATGGGAGTTGGGTCTGAGCTCATCTGCCTGGCTGTGTGTTTCCTGGATGGAGCCGCCTTTTACAGTTGCTTTTTCTATCTCTGCTTCTGTCTCCTTGAACCCCAGTCAGCCTCAGCAGATGGCCGCTCACACTTAGGTTTCTTCCGGATAAAAGGGAGTTTTTCCTTTCCACTGTTGCTACAAGCATGCTTAGTGTGAGGGATTGCATTCAATCAATGAGTCGATGCAATCAACTGGTTTCCTTAGATAGAAAAAAATTAATCTGACTGTATGATCTGGTGAACTGTAAAGGGCCTTGAGATGATATGTGTTGTGAATTGGTGCTATATAAATAAACTGAATTTAATTGAAATTAAATTACAATATAAAGCGAAAATTAACTGTAAAACATAATGAAAACCCCCATGAGTCTTTACGCTGATCTGAAAAATTACCAGGGATGATTAATAGCCTTTTGCCTTGATGCTCCTGAGATAATATGAAACAGAATAGCTTTCTCATGAAAACTTTCACAAAATATGCTAGGCCCAACATGATATTGCACCTTTATTCACTTCTTTATTTTGGGGAGTTTAGAATGTAATGTTTATTTCTTTTAATTCTACCAGAATTTCTATTCTAACCAATCACCAATTAAAAGCTCTGCAAAATCTGTGCAGGTAGATGAAGGCTAAGGTGGCCTTCATCTCAAGACATTAAGGTCATTATATCATTTAAGTCCTTGTGAAAATGTTTCAATAACTGGTCAATACTTCTTACTGTAATTAAAATTATTTGAAATCTAAAACTGGCAGGGTTAGGAATATTTTTTTAGCTTAGCTAAAGCTACTGTATAATTCTTAATTTTGTGGTATTTTAAAGTAAACAAAGCCATATATCTCTATTGTAGCATGGACCTGAATTAGTCATTGGGCAATTAGGAACTTGTTAAAGAGAATCCAGCTTCCTGATTGCTACAGGAAATTAATGTTGCCCACCGTATCAATCTTTAAACTGGTGAATGTGTGCTTCTCTGTGTGAATGGATGAATGAGAATAAGTGCTTTAGTGGGTCATTAATACTAAATGCAACCCATTTACCTTGCATCGATTTTTCTTTTTTATAATGAGGTATAAATTATCTGTAGGCTTCCACAAGCTTTGACAAATCAATAGCTTTTAAATACTCTACATATTATTGCCACATTTCTAACTGCTGAGATCTTCCTGTAATGACTTAATTCATTATGCTCACTGATGGCAGAATGGATAAATTTTTTCCGACAGCATCTGAGAGAAAATTCAAATCACTGCTTATGTTCTTTCTCTACTTAATTTCTTATTTAACAAGAAAGCGGCGAGCGTTTTTTATTTATTTTTTCCTGAAACCAATTACAACCTCAAGTGTAACCCCAACACAGTATAAATTGTTTGTATTGTCCGCCTAGTGAGAAGTATCAGGCAGAACAGCACCCAAGGGAAGCTTAGAAATTACCTTCCGCCTCTGTCTCATTAACGCTTAAATAATCATACCGAGGCATGCATAAGTTTGACTACTGAAAACATTTCCATCAACTGTATGCAACTCTAAGTGTTATAACATTATTACTAACATGCAGTGAGAATTATCCAGGATTATGAGGCGTATCCATTTAATGTATTACCAAAATTTGTTTTTCTCTTACAATTTTTTTATTCATGTTTTTTTTTTAAACATAACTGCATTGACAGTAATTAGTTTAAAAATAGGCCAACCAGTATTATAGTCTTGGATTGAGTATGAAGTGACAAAAAAAATGTACAGATAATAAAGAACCCCCCAAAATCAGAGCCAATCGTTAAAGCAAACACAGAGTTCTCATCAGCTAAAGAAGCTGTTCTCCAAACTGGTTTCAATCGTCAGGGCGACTGACTTATTTCTCGCTCACAGCATTGCATCATGAGAAGCTGGAGGATAGATTTATGCAACTAATGCCTTTATTTAAAATTCCTCGAACATGCAGCGTGATGTTTTATGCTTATCTTTGCTCAAGTTTTCCTTAATTCCCCAATTGCATCAGGAAAGATGAAAGATATGTTCATGTTGTTTTACTTTCCTTTGGGGGGGGTTACATCATCTGAAGGAGGAGCAGAATTACAGGCAGATACTTTCTGAGGATTGGTCTAACATTGGAGGAGATATGTTTTACCTGCAGCTATGAGTCTGATTAGACTGCTTGTGTGAAGTTCATTTTTGCATGTGAGGGTGCTTGTCTGTTTGGTTGCCAGGAGTATATTTGTGTACCCTACTGTGTGAGTGTGTGTTTGTGTTCTCTATGCTTGATAAGTGTGAAGAAACTGGGACACGGTGTCTACAAAGGGGGATGCTCTAATTACGGTCAGCCACACTCTGAGTGCTCTGTCCTACTGCACTCTGCTCCTCCATCAAGCTGCCATCCTTCAAAACACGCTCAGCACTGCTGGATTCTCTGCTGCATTGTGCACATATTTTATGACCTTGGTTCTGCCATACAAACATGATAAGACATTACCAAACCTTTTTATAACAGGGACAATTTTAATATGATATGTTGAACTTTTATTATTCTGTATGTTATTTGTCCTTTATAGGGTATATTCCAGCAGAATCAGAAAAAGAAGTCCAAATTATCGCTACATGATATGAACTTCGCTAACTTATCACAGTCATTGCAGTTCCTATTAAAATGAACATAAAATACCGCACAAACAGGGGTATTTTGTGACATTATTTTCATATAGAAGTCAGGAAGCACCAAAGTACTGAAACTGTTTTTTGTTTTGTTTACTATAAGCTTGTAAAATGAGAGTAAATCTGCACACTGATATCTTTTTAACGGGTCTTCTTTGTACTTGGGCAGTCAATGAACCACCAAGTCTTGACCCTATGAGTTTCCTCTACACTCACCGGCCACTTTATTAGATACACCTGTCCAACTGCTCATTAACACTTCATTTCTAAGCAGCCAATCACATGGCGGCAACTCAGTGCATTTAGGCATGTAGACATGGTCAAGACAATCTCCTGCAGTTCAAACCGAGCATCAGTATGGGGAAGAAAGGTGATTTGAGTGACTTTGAACGTGGCATGATTGTTGGTGCCAGAAGGGCTTGTCTGAGTATTTCAGAAACTGCTGATCTACTGGGATTTTCACGCACAACCATCTCTAGGGTTTACAGAGAATGGTCCGAAAAAGAAAAAACATCCAGTGAGCAGCAGTTCTGTGGGCGGAAATGCCTTGTTGATGCCAGAGGTCAGAGGAGAATGGCCAGACTGGTTCGAGCTGATAGAAGGGCAACAGTGACTCAAATAACCACCCGTTACAACCAAGGTGGGCAGAAGAGCATCTCTGAACGCACAGTACGTCGAACTTTGAGGCAGATGGGCTACAGCAGCAGAAGACCACACCGGGTGCCACTCCTTTCAGCTTAGAACAGGAAACTGAGGCTACAATTTGCACAAGCTCATCGAAATTGTACAATAGAAGATTGGAAAAACGTTGCCTGGTCTGATGAGTCTCGATTTCTGCTGCGACATTCGGATGGTAGGGTCAGAATTTGGCGTCTACAACATGAAAGCATGGATCTATCCTGCCTTGTATCAACGGTTCAGGCTGGTGGTGGTGGTGTCATGGTGTGGGGAATATTTTCTTGGCACTCTTTGGGCCCCTTGGTACCAATTGAGCATCGTTGCAACGCCACAGCCTACCTGAGTATTGTTGCTGACCATGTCCATCCCTTTATGACCACAATGTACCCAACTTCTGATGGCTACTTTCAGCAGGATAATGCGCCATGTCATAAAGCTGGAATCATCTCAGACTGGTTTCTTGAACATGACAATGAGTTCACTGTACTCAAATGGCCTCCACAGTCACCAGATCTCAATCCAATAGAGCATCTTTGGGATGTGGTGGAACGGGAGATTCGCATCATGGATGTGCAGCCGAAAAATCTGCGGCAACTGTGTGATGCCATCATGTCAATATGGACCAAACTCCCTGAGGAATGCTTCCAGCACTTTGCTGAATCTATGCCACGAAGAATTGAGGCAGTTCTGAAGGCAAAAGGGGGTCCAACCCGTTACTAGCATGGGGTACCTAATAAAGGGGTCGGTGAGTGTATTGTGTTGGGCTGTCTTGTTATGCATCTGCAATTTGGTTTCTCGGTTGTAAAGGTGCCATTACATGGCAATAAAGGTTTTTTAGTATTTTATAAATAAAGAAAAAGGCGTTAGCATATGCAGAACTTACCGGTAGATGATATAAGAAGGACCACAAAAAGAGGCAAACAAAAGAATACAGGCATGGAAACTGGGAGAAAGGCAGTGGTGAGAAACAAGGGTCAGATAAGAAAATATGGGGAGCTGAGAAAAGATATAGATGGTAGATACTCAGGGAGGATTATTACTGGAATTGCAGGTGGAGGGAGCAGGGAGGTAGGGTGGTCATCAAGCAAAGCGAGGGAGACAAAAGGCAGAACATGGATAGACGCAAGGGGAACACAGGGATCAGAGAAAAATAAGGGTAAAAAATAGATATCGCCTCACATCCAATGCCCCTTACAAAGACAACTCATAAGGTAGAAATACAATACTGGAATCTAAAATAAAAAGGCAAAAATGGATTTAAAGCTTCTTGAGGGTGCTGATTGGCCAAAGTAGCTCCAACTGATGGTAGCCCAGCTTATTTTCTGATTAATTTGGTAAATATTTATTGCTCTGTAGTTGTGTTTACCACTCATGCTTTACTTTTTGCGTAACACCTTTACCTTTAAATATCTTTAAATTATCAACCGTGGGTTTATAATTTGCATAACTTGTGTTTGTCTGAGATAAAGATTGTATTTTTAGTTATTTCAAAGTATCTTGAAAAACAGTTTGTATTTATTTTGTTATCCTACTTGTTCTTTATTGTGCAGGATGTGTGCAGCGAGGCCGATGCTACAGACCTAACGGAGCGCTGTGAGCTGATCGGTGACAGACTAATGGCCTTGGAGGACAAACTGCAGACAGCTATACTGAATCGGGATCTAGCCCTCACCCATATCCTTCCAGTTCAGCCTAGATAAATATCTGTCCTGCACTTTCTGTCCTTATTTCTTTTTTTCCCATGTATCCCCGTCTGTCTATCTGAATCATATCGAGGCTTTTTGACTCTGAAGTAAACAAAACCACTGATGGATGTTAGTTTACTTTACCTTTAGAGGGGAAAATAACGTCATATCTGATTTCATTGATCTATTTAGGTAAGGTATAAGGGACAGGCCAGGATTAGAAAAAAAAACACCATATATACTAACTGGAAAATGAAATGCTAAAAGTTCATATTAGGTTATTAGTGAGCCAGTGATGTGTGCTGCCAGTCATGAAGGGCTGAGATTAAAAGCGACTGATGGGGTTGGTCAGCGACAGAGGAACGTATTGGTAATGAGTCTGCTCATTTCATATCTTAGTGTCAATCCTACCGCTGACCCTCCCGTCCTTCCTCTGCTCTCCTTTTCCCATCTGTCCAATTCTACTCTTTGGATCTGACAGAGAGGAAATTACAATATCCGTGATAATGACTCAAATCAAACTGTTGAGGCTGATTACAGGTCACAATAGATCATTCTCTGCGCTAATTAGAAAGCTGATTGGAAATAGATTAGTGTGTTTCTCTGGCTCAACCTTTCCCCCTCCTGCTTTTACACATTATTAAATAACTTTATATCCTAGAAGCAGGCTGAAGGAAAATCTGCCAACTAACCTTTATTCCCTAAATACTGAGCTGGAGACCTAGATGAGATCCTGGTTGGACCCAGATTGCAGTGATTGGATATTTTGAAATGCTCCTCTTTAACCTTGTCTATGGTATTGCAATTCTATGTTCCAGCTTTTCTAGTCATAGCAATACTTTACGAAATATAGCTAGAGCCTTAGGCTTTATTGGAATCTAATATATTATTTACAAGAGAGATAAAACAAAAACATTAATATAAGGGTAAGGATGAAACAGTAGTTAATGGATGATAAGGACATTAATGCATGGAGTCCAAGGCTGACCTATGTGATCCAAATCCAAAGACAGTTGATTTTAGCTTAAGTTGGGGAATTGACATTAAAATTTACAATTTTTTTTTCAATTTCTTATTTGGGTTTCTATTTATACCCATCAGGGTTGAAATGGTACTCCCATACGACTGACCTCTAACACTAGGAGACAGATCAAGAATGGTTAAGCGATAATTCAATTCAATTCTGTTTATTTATATAGCACCAATTCACAACACATAATTGCAAGGTATTTTACAAGATCATATAGTCAAATTGAATCAAAGTTTTCTATCCAAGGAAAACCAATTGATTGCATCGACTCATTGACTCAAATGCAATCCCTCACACTAAGCATGCTTGTAGTGTGTAATGTCAGGCACTGATCATGACTGACATATGAACTTAAGTGACCTACCTTCCTAATTCAGAGGTTTTAATACAACATTGAACTACCCTCTGTAGCTATAACAGCTTAACCTCTGCTGGGGGCTTTTCATAATGTTTAATGCAGGGTGTTTATCAGAATCGTTGGTTAATAAACTTAATTTTGAAGACTAGATGCGTAGAGCAGTCTCAGTCTTGTTGCAACAGGATTTCCAATGCAGAATTCCCAGTAACAATTTACTGTGGAATATGAAATAGATATCACATTTCATTTTCGGTAGAAAAATAGTTGACCATCTTGTTAGGCATTTAGCGTCATTGCATAAGCATGCTTGTAGTGAAAGTGGAGAGGAAAAACTCACTTTTAACAGGAAAAAACCTCCAGCAGAACCAGGCTCAGTGTGAGCGGCCATCTGCCGAGGCCGACTAGGATTCATTGAGACAGAAGCAGAGATACAAATTAATGAAAAAAAAAGAGCTCAATTATAACATGCTGACTTAAACCCCCAAATACTAGGTCTTACTTTCAAAACAGATTTGTAATCTCAATGAATTATACCTGGTTAAATAAAGGTGAAAGTTTCAGTTTTACAGACAAACACATCCAGGTTAGTGGCTTCAGCAGAGAGAAGACTCCGAAATAAAACCACTAACCTCCTCAGGATGTAGACAAAGTACCTGATCCTGTGACAGGATTATTTGCTTCCTCTGGGAGAACTGACAGAAAAGGTTAAAACTTACAGGGATTTTACAAGAGGCTGAAGCTTGAAGCAGAGGTGCACTGGCTGAACATGTGAGCAAGCATTAACCTGGGTTGCAGCAGCTAGATCTGAGTCCAGGAAACAGGCTTATGTCATACGCAGATGATTAGAGAACAGTAGGAAAATCTGTAGCTTGGTAGAAGTGAGACCAAGGCAAGATAGGGAAATCAAGAAAAAATACTTGAGATCCTAACAAGGCAAAAAAGGGATTAGAGCAATGGATGTCTGTGGCAAGTTCATAGAGACTGGGAAACAGATGGGGGCACTTGATTGCATCAGAGCAGAGAGGTAGCCTTGCAGGTCTGATGCATTACACTGATTAAAATTCAGCAGGGCAGGTCTGACAGAATGCAGTGTGTAGACAGGCACTGATCATGACTGACATATGAACTTAAGTGACCTACCTTCCTAATTCAGAGGTTTTAATACAACATTGAACTACCCTCTGTAGCTATAACAGCTTAACCTCTGCTGGGGGCTTTTCATAATGTTTAATGCAGGGTGTTTATCAGAATCGTTGGTTAATAAACTTAATTTTGAAGACTAGATGCGTAGAGCAGTCTCAGTCTTGTTGCAACAGGATTTCCAATGCAGAATTCCCAGTAACAATTTACTGTGGAATATGAAATAGATATCACATTTCATTTTCGGTAGAAAAATAGTTGACCATCTTGTTAGGCATTTAGCGTCATTGCATCAGAAACATCATATCAGTGCATACGGACAGGTGGAAACTGGCCTTCTTCTTTCCCCATCTCAGTTTCCATGTCTTTATGTGCCATTTATTTCTCATAGTAGAAGTCACTGCGCTCAGCGGTGGGATCGTAGACTCCTGAGTACACTGAAGATGAAGAGTTATATTGCTGGCTTGCAGAAATTGAAGAATAACTTTATTACTCATGATGTTACTGTTACCATAGTGACAGAAAGATCAGACCAGCAGACAGTACAGGTCTTAATTGGATCTCTGTTCTCATAACAAGAGGCACATCGACAGTGTTGAACAGAGGGATTGACAAAGGAGGACAGACATAGGGTATCTTTTCTCGCTGCGGGTGGTGAGTAGAAAGGTTCGAAACCTTTCCATAGCCTGTATTGATATAGCGCTTTATCATTCGTAAGGACCTTTATACTTATATCGTTTTTGACTCATCAATGCAAACATTCACAGAGCTAAGCAACATTGTTGCCATAGTTGCCATGGGGCAGAATGACAGAACCGAGGTCACCAACAGCGAGCAAGGTTGATCAAGTGTCTCACCCAAGAACAGAAAAACCGAAACAGATGGAGTAGGGGCTTAACTGGCAACCCAATGATTTTCATATGTAATTTTTGGTTAATGAAAGATCATGATTTTTTTCATTCAAAAAAGCCAACAGACTCTCTGTTTGCTCCAACTTTATGAACATTCCTTGGCTTCCAACTGGCTGTGGAGCCTTACAGTTCATTTACGTTTCAAACAGGTTAAAGATTCCTTCCACTGGCTCTTTACAGTTTCATTGATGGTTCATGAATAATCTAACTGGGCAATCTGCTTGCATGGGTGCACAGTTTAGATGAGCTCATAAATAGTGAATTAAACAGGGTTAAAGTGGGTATAACTTCATGATCTGTCCCAGTAATCCGTTGAAAATGGATGGCTTCATCAGGGCCCATAAATGTCACATTTCCCCTGTCATTTATCTGGTAGTGTTTTCTTTTTATTTTGACTTAGACTTAGACAACTTTTATTGCCATTTTGTATACACAGAGTGTATACAAAGCTAAATTTTGTTTTGTAAAGCTTACATAACATTAACATAATAATATGTACTGGTTTGAGAAATAAGAGTATTCCTTAACTTTCTCTGCACAGTCTTTGGAAAAAGAAGTTCAGGAGGTAAAATCCACTTTACAAAGCATGCTCGCGCAACTGCAGATGGAAGAAGAGGAAGCGGGGCTGTCGGATGAGTTGATAAATGATGAATCCAAAGTGCAAGTAGAGGCAACAGAAGAAGAGGAGGAAGAAGAAGAGGAGGAAGAGGAAGAAGAGGACCAATACTTCAGTGACAGTTGGGACATTTAAGGTGGATGCCTAAAGGGTTTTGGGAGCCCAGCCACAGGTGGGATGATGGGAGCAGAACCTCAGTGCAGAAGCATATCTGACCTCAGATCAGTTTACTACCAGCCTCTGATCTGAAAGTATAAACTACACAGTGCCTTACAAAGGGTTTATATCCTGGAACCTTTTTTCACATTTTGTCATATTAGAACCACAAACCTTTGAGTATTTCACTGGACGACACTCATCAACAAACACTAGAGCTGTAGCATAAAATTAAAGGAAATCATGTATAATTTATAAAGTCTTAACAAGAAAAATCTTAATAGTTGCCTCCTGAGTTGCACAGCAGTTAGAGCTTTAAAAAAAATTATTCTATCTGCCAGTTCATGGAGAACAGCTATAAATATACATTTTAAGTTTTACCTTGCACTAAAATGCTCTTAATTTGATTTTAATTGGACCATATATATAATTGCATTTAGATCTAAACCCTTAAATTAAAGCTCTGCCCGGCTGTTTAGGGTTATCCAAGCGTCTTATATTAGATTCTGAACCACAAACAGATTTTCTTTGAGAATGGACGTGGATTTAACTCCTATCTTCACATCAACCTCTTTCTCTTCTGTAGAAAGCTATCCCCCTTTGATAATGCTGCCTCCACCATGTTTTATAATGGGATAATGGTAATAGTGTGCAGTGTGTTCTACCACACAGTTTGTAACTGGCCTAAATTTGATCACCTCCTTCCACATTTACTGTGCCCCCTGCATGAATCGTAGAAACTTGAAGCAGCATACATTTTGGCTCTGTGTAAATAATGCTTTTATTTTTCCTACTGTGCCATAATGGCAGTTTTATTATTTGCAGTACAAGTAATAACAACATAAACAGATTTCCATACATTGTCTCTGCATCTCCAGTTATCATAAGCCTCTCAGACAAATTCACTGATTATTGTTGATAGGCATCCATTTGGCTTATAATCTTTTTAATCTAAATGATATTTAACTGCACTGCAATATAATAAAGCAGTTGTTTATTGTTTTATAACCTGATCCTGCTTTATGGTTTGTTTGGTTTAGTGATAGACCCCAACTTGAAACCTCTATAGATAATTATTTCTATTTACTTTATGTCGATTTGTTACATTAAATACTGAGAAATGGTTTGTGGTCCTAATGTGAAAAGATGTAAAAAATGTCCAAGAGGTATTAATGCTTACCAAACAAAGTTATTTCAAATATATGAAGGATCTGAAGGAAACAATGCTTATGAGACACTTGTTACTTTTTTTTTTTTTAATTGTTTCTTTAACCACTTTGGATCTTAATTGATAAACATTGCTGTGACAGTTTAATATGTAGTCTTACTTTTGTTAGTTTTGATTCCCCAAGCTAACAGAGCCTTTAACCCCTTGTCAGCAGCAGAAATTAAATTCTGCAAGGACAATCCGAACAGTTATAACTGTTAACTTGTTTTTTTTGCACACAAACTAATGTTAATGTCCTAATTCAGCATCAGCGAACTACTTTTTCTGTTTCCTGTAAGGATTATTTGTACTTGCACATAATTGTGTTCAATGAAGAACCCATTTCTGTGGTGCTAAAAAATGTGACTTAACTTAAACACTATTTTTTTTGTGGAAAAGGCAATATTTGGGTTGTTTTGCTTTTTTTATGCAGCATGTAGTGAGAAACATGCTCTGAATAAAAATGCTTAATATTGAGATTCACTTTCTTTTTGCTCCCTTCTGATTACATAGTAATATTTTACTTTGAAGTGTACTTTTAGAGACTACTTTTTAATCTACAAAGCAGTTTGAAGACACTGTACGAGTTTTCATATTTATTCCTAACAGCATCTCACTAATTACATCATGTTGGGTTCAGCCTAATGTTGTGTCCTGCTGTTTTCTTCTTGGATTAAATCATAGCCCCCTCTGGTGATGTTCGTTTTCGTAAAATGTGAGGGTGTGCTGCCAGGCAAGTGAGGGCAGCGGTGACATGTAGAAGACATCAGTACGTTAATAATGGTCCTCCAGTAACACTTTAGGGGATACATGATTTTCTATTGTTATCTCACCTCAGCAGCAGCTCTGTGACTAATTGGTAAGGCAGCCACACAGAGAATGTGGTATTAGGGGGGGTGGAACTTAAAATGGCACCGTTTGGTCTCCATCTGATTCTTTGTTGTCTGGTAGCAGGTTTGGCGTTCTCAGACATCTACCATCCATTGCTCTGGGCTGTAAGCAAAGCTGAGTGCAAGGGTTTTTTTTATCATGTAGCAGCACAAACACAACGGGTCATTTTTTTTATTACTGCCAGGTTGCAAAGCACTTGCTTGGCCAGAAGTCTCCACATCTATCAGCTTCAGGCAGCGTGTTAAGATCTGTAGAGCATTGGCACACAACGTCTTCGTACCAGGCACCGCCACCTCATAACAAAATCTGAACCTGCATCGTACTGTGCGCCACGTGGCAACTCCTCTCATGAAATGACCACAAAGAAAAACACAGATGGTTTTCAGCAGGCAGACATGGCTTGGTGAGATGTTTCTTAATGTAAAATGAAGCACCACGCAGCCTCAGGTCCCTCATCTCTGCAGTCGGGTTGGAAGGTTGCTGTGGAGCGTTTCATGAGGTGGATCATTTTTTCATTCTTTTCCTTGTAAATACAGACCGATTTGGTTCTTCATCCATTTATGTTATAAAAGCAATTCTGTTACAAAATTAAAGCTTTGTTTTAGACAGTCATTCAGAAAAAAAGTGGTGTGTCTGCAATTATTAAGAGTAAGAACACTAAATGAATAACTGAGTGAGGGGATTTTAGTGGAACCATTTCAAGGTTTTCTGGGGTCTTAGACAGAATTTCATTTGAAGGCCAACTCCAAGTTGAAGTCATTGTTTTTCAAACACACCACAGAAATCGATTTCTTTTGATAGTGTCCATGGGTCATTGTTTTGCTTCTTTTTAAGTTATCTGGTCAGCTAGCCATGATTTTTTTTGATGCAATTCAAATCCTTTAAAAAAAAAGGGTTCTGTTCAAATGTCTTCAACAGTTATTTTTATCTGCAGTAGATTTATTTCTAAAGGATTAGCCCATTCTTTATTGGGAACTTAATAAATTTGAAAAATGTCCCCTGGCCATGTGCCTTAGAGTGTTTACCAGTGACCAGATACTGCCAATGTATCACTAAATATATTGTATCAATTCTTAGCTTCTGCATGGAGCCACAGTGGTGTCATGATATCTATTTATTAGGAGAAAAAAATAACAAAAACTTTAAAGTTGGTTTAGATTTTAAAGGAATAGTACACCCAAAACATGATTAGCCTTCATTTTCTACTCACCCCCATGCTGAACAACACTCTGGAGTACTTTTTTGATATCTCAAATGCATCTGGAGATCTGGGAGGCTTCTTGCTGTCTGCTGACATTCAAATAATGGAGGTCCATGGTGCCCGAGACAGAAAGGTCCATAAAAGTCCACAAAAAACGTGTCAATATTCCTCCATACTGCTCGTCCAATGTATTCCAAGTGTCCTGAGCTGGTAGCATCCAGAATTTACCCGAAACGAAGTCATTTAGAATGTTTTTAGAGCATAAACAGTAGTGTATAGGATTTCCTGAAAGCGCACACATGCTCGTTCACGACGCTACGGAAGCCGGCAGACCAAACCAGATGAAAGTGCGCATTCAGCGTCTGCTCTGCCAATAATGCAAGCGTAGAAGAAGAAATGTGCTGTTTACCTGTGCAAAGAAAGAAACAACGAAAGAAAAATGTCTGAGGACTTCAGTGTTGAGGAAGAGCATGAGTTCTTTGCCGAGCTGAATGCGCTGGTTTGGTCTGCCGGCTTCCGTAGCGTCGTGAACGCGCGTGTGCGCGCTTTCAGGAAATCCACTACTGTTTATGCTCTAAAAACATTCTAAATGACTTTGTTTCCAGTAAATTCTGGATGCTACCGACTCAGGACACTTGGAATACATTGGACGAGCAGTATGGAGGAATATTGACACGTTTTTTGTGGACTTTTATGGACCTTTCTGCCTCGGGCGCCATAGACCTCCATTATTTGAATGTCAGCAGACAGCAAGAAGCCTCCCAGATCTCCAGATGCATTTGAGATATCAAAAAAGTACTCCAGAGTGTTGTTCAGCATGGGGGTGAGTAGAAAATGAAGGCTAATCATGTTTTGGGTGTACTATTCCTTTAAACTGTACAAGAAAAGTGAAACATGACCTGTTCCTTTAAGACCAAAATTGTGAAAAGTTTTTTTCCCCTCACATTTTCAAAATGAACACATACTATGCCATACAGGCCCTGATTGAAAATAACACCAATATTTCTTTTAACTTTATTATCAGAGATCAGTTTAATCCCATCCAAATGAAGTAACTTCTGTTTTGTCTGCATTCAGAAACAGGAAGTCAAGAGTCATCCAGGTTTTATAACTTCAATACATGCCTGTATTCTATGTAATGGGTTAGCTTCATCTGGATTTATAGACAGATATAGCTGGGTATCATCAGCATAACAGTGGTAATTAATCCCATGCTGTCTAATAACTAGGTAAAGAGAATTGGTCCTAGCACTGATCCCTGTGGTACTCCACGGGTAACTCTAGCACATGAGGAAGATTTATCATTAACATAAAATCAGTCAGACAGATACGGCCCACTGTGTTGAAACTTATTTTGAGTGTTAATATGTAGAACATATGATATTAAAATATTTTAAAATATACAAAGTTATTTGTAGAAGATTCAAAAGGCTGAGCACTGGTCTGTAAAACAAGGAAAATTTAATTTTGGGGGTTTATTTTGAAAGTTTAAATAAAAAAATTCAGTAAGAACAAAGGAGAACAGCTTGAGAGTTATTTTGTGCACCATGTTTTAAAAAGTGGAAGTGGAGTAGAGTTTAATTGAGAAATATTTCTTGATTATTCCGTATTTGTTGACTTGAAGATAATTTGATTTGGAAGAGTAGATTATGCTTTTCAGGAGGTTGAAGCTAGATTCATTTCCTGAGTTCACATTGACTTGTTTCCATGTCTGCGCCATCATCTGTTGCAAATCGTGCCATCCAGCGGTCTACGCTGGACGCCTGTGGGATCCTTTCAGATAACATCTGTCTCTTAATCCATAAAATCGACTATTCTTTCTCTTTAATCCATTGAAAATGGACTTGATCATATCTTTTACCAACAACGCAGGAGGTCTCTACATCATGCTGGAGCATAATGGAGCCAGTTTGTGTTACTGCATCAAACAGAACAGCTTCTAGCAAAGGAGATGTATACATTTTAAACAATTGACAAATGCAAAAAAAACCATTCTGGTTTAAGAGAACATAATTTTTTGAATCATCAAATGCTTTTTTGTTTGCATTTCTGTGCTTGTTGAGTCAGCTTATTGTTTATGTGTTGTATCCAAGAGTACTTTGTGTTTTCCTAAATACAAATAATATACACCACCCTTGAAATTTCTAGAATTTATTGCAGATTTTCCTCTGATGCAGCTGCAGCCAAACTATGGACAAGTTGTGAAGCTTCAAATTTGACTTTTTGTGTCTTCTTGTCTTTCATATCCACAGAGATTTCTCTAATTTAAAACTGACACCTTTTTTCCCCCTCCTCCTTTCATTGTGTGAGCGAGTTAATGTCAGCTCTGGTCACTAAGTGAATTTGATTTTCATTAGAGGTCATTCAGAGCCAGGTGAACCTGTCTCTTTTGAGACAATGTAACACTGGCAAAGTGGGCTATTCTTCATTTTTGGCTGTAGTTTCAGAACCTGACTTAAATTTATTCTCCCTTTTGTCTTTGCGGCTGAATAAATTTACAAGATCAGTTTAGAATAAGGGAAAGCCCTGTGGACTTAAATGTTCTAAATAATTTAAATGCAGTCCTTCTTAATTGAAATGGCATTTTCTTTCTCAAACCAGTTAAAAGAAGAATAGAATATAGAAAGAATATAAATAAGAGACAGTCGGAAATTGCATTGCCTTTAAAATTTAACACTCAATCAAATTCAATTATAAAACATGCCCTGAGGAAATAACCACCTCATCAAAAACACTGCGACTTATTGCAGCGGAACGAAAGTATTGAACATCGTTCCCTTGTTAAGATTTTACTTTGAATTTATTGACTAAACAAAAGATACTAATGCAGATTTTGGGGGTTCAGAAATCAGAGATCATGAGTTGAAAATTGCACAATAAAATGTTAATATAATGAAGTCAGTCTAGCTTGCAGATGAGCAAATGTTTTTTTTAGCTACAGTTTATAACATGGGGGCTTAAAGGAAAATTAAACTGAGTCATCTACAGACATATAACGATAGGTGAAGCGGAATGAAAAGAATCGCTTTAATCTGAAACTCATTCACCTCTGTGCCCTCATTAAAATAGAGCGCTGTACAAACAGTCTTAATTTGTGGTGCATCTGATTATTTAACAGGATAAGATGTGTTTATGAATATGCCACTTTTAATAAAAGAGATCATATTGTAATAAACCTGTACTCCTCCACCAAACTCAATGATCTCTTTTTGGAGACAAAATCAGTTTAAAAAGAATTTCAATGATTTGACAGAGATGGACTCTCTGTACTTTACCAGTACGCTTTATAATTTCTAACTTTCCGGTAATCAAACATTTAACACGCATTAAAAAGATCAAACTGAGGTTGTGACCTGGCTTTTATAAAGGGGGAGGTTAAACACATTAACGAATATCCTCATTACCCCTCCTCCTCCTCCACCCCTGGCCAGATGTGTGATTTACAGACACAGCAGTGCTTTAACCTAAATCCTGCCGTTGGTACGCAAACACACATAAGGCAATGGGTACATGTGACTTTTTGACTTATTTGTGAGTTTATTTGTATGAAAATACTTACATGTAAATGTTTTTCAAACAACTACAAATCATAAACATCCATAAAAAGTGCAAATGTGGTCATTTTAAGTTCCGAAGGAATGCTCTTATG
>NW_024038728.1:0-15682 GCF_016077235.1 Cyprinodon tularosa | reverse complement strand
GAAATCAACAAACTGGGCAAAATTCTTGCACTTACACCAAGTTGAATCCTTCAAAAACTGAAGGATTCAACTTTAATTACTTTACGCCCTTAATTAATTAAAGCGTTTAATTAATTATTGCCCTGTTCTGCTCTGCTAGAGCGGCGTTCGTTCCTTCCTATTTACAACAATGGAAAAGCAGCCAGAGTCAAAACAAATTACAGACACTTTGCTTAACAGTAACATGTTATGAATAAACCTTGAGAAAGAATCTGGTTTGTTATGGAAGAAGCTCTGTCTGGTCTACAAACACCATCCTGCAGAGAATGGTGCGGCCTTCAAGGTGAAGCAGACTGAGTGAAAACTTTTATAGTGAGTAAATAGGATAATTTTATATATAATGGAAGAGAAATCTAAATTTTCTGACAACAGGTGGTAAATATCTTATTTAATTAGATATTATTTCAGCTGTTATATATTGTTTATGATATATAACTAGCTGTGTGTTAGAACAATAAATGAAAGAGTGATTTAAGCTCTAATCATGGTCAAACAGTTAATTCTGCACATACATGGAATCATTTCACCACAACTTCTGTTCAAAATATAAGAGTTTATTAACAGAAATCATTTTGACAGATGGACATCCATGCTGACACCAATACAATCAGAACATTTTTGCTCTTTACATCTAAAACTCCATGACAGACGCAGACTGAATTAATCCCCGACAGGAGAAACTCGCCTAAAATAGAATAACCCCTATAACTCCAAAAATGTAAGTG
This sequence comes from Cyprinodon tularosa, assembly GCF_016077235.1. NCBI lineage: Eukaryota > Metazoa > Chordata > Actinopteri > Cyprinodontiformes > Cyprinodontidae > Cyprinodon > Cyprinodon tularosa. Next base: position 14,918 of record NW_024038728.1, on the reverse strand, counting down.
AAATAAAATAAAAATAAAAACGGCCAATCAGCAATCCAGGGAAAAATACATATCAGAGGCAGAGAGGAGTGATAAAACTAAAAGGATTTTAATGCATTTATTTTTTCAGGAAATACATTATTAACCTTTATAGTTAAAACCGGTACACATTATTACCACATTATAGTTTAGTCCGCTTATGTATTTGTTTGTTTTTTTAGGTGGTGGGAGATGTAACTTGGGTCTATGTCTCTGTTGGAAATCCTGGGATGCATCCTTAGAAGGCCAGATTCGAAGGCCGATTACATCATAGCGCCGCGCCGAGGTCTGGTCGGATTCCAAGAGTCCTCGTTATGCGGCCTTAAAATGCGTCCTTCTTTTTGCCCGATTTGCAGGACGGGTCCGATGTATCCTCGCTATCCTTGGTTTACCCAGGATTCATTATGAGACCAAACAAGCCGTGATCAGAGGAAAGGTTACTTGGCGCTGAATAGTGGTGAATATTGGAAGTTCAGTTTAATATAATCCAGTCTGAGAATAGTTCGTCTGAAATGAATGAAAATAGTTGTTTTAATGGTTATAGAGTCAGATATGTGGCGGTAATGTTTGGTTTATCTAAAGGTTTTTATCTGTTACTGTGTAAATGGGTTTGGCTGGAATTTAAGGACAGATTCTAATATATCTGCAGGGGGGGGACTATAAATCTGATGGGAGTTTAATTTTTTATTGCTGTTTTGCACAATATGTTTAACTAAGTATTTTTTGTTGTTGAATATTAGAGATTTTGCAGATATATTTTTATACATACCGTATTTTCACGACCATAAGGCGCACCGTACTAAAAGGCGCACTCTCAGTCATGTGTCCCATTTCTGTATTTAACACACACATAAGGCGCACCGGACTATAGGGCGCGTTTTTTATATACAGGTACATGTCCTCTACTACCTTTAAATACCTCTACTGCGTATTTAAAAATACAGCGGGGGCAAAACTGAGTATGACTGTGCTTTATTCATGTATTTATTACAAAGTATTAATCAAACCTGGCAGCTGGCCGTGAGACAGACACATCGCAGATGACACAGCGCTGTGATCACTCCTAAATTAACTTAAAATCCTGAAACCTGCCGACGGAATATGTTCGCTTTTATTACCGGTATCCTGGTGCCTGCAGTTTAAATTATTTAGATGAAAAACACCTGCCAGCCGCCGCGGTGAACCCGGAGGCTGCCCAGCCTAGAGGCTGCTGATGAAGGGATTTCTCCTGTCGGCGCACCGCTGGTATGTGGGGGTCTGAGCGCCTCCGACAGAAATAGATAATCTGGATGAACTGACTGCAATTATGAAGTTTTCAGGTGGACTTTCTCACTTAAAAACATATTAAAACTACTTTATTCCCACTGATCACAGCAAATATAGCTGCAAGATTTAGATTATTTAGATGAAAAAATACCTGCCAGCCGCCGCGGTGAAGAGGAGGAGACCCGCCCAGAGGCTGCTGTTGAATTAAGTTTTCAGGTAGAAAAATAGAGCGGGAGCAAAACTGAGTATGATTGTGCTTTATTCATGTATTTATTACAAAGTATTAATCAAACCCATCAAAGTCATCATCCTCTGTTTCTGAATAAAACAGCTGCGCTAAATCAGACATGCCAATTTCCCCTTCTTCGCTGTCAGAGTCACTTTCCGTGCAGCGCGGCTACTCAGAAATAATGCCGGCTTTTGCGAAAGCTTGAACAACAGAGCCAGCAGACACGTTAGTCCCAGCATCTACAATCCATCCGCAAATGGTGGCGTAACTTGCCGGGCGCTGCCTTCCACTTATCCTGAAACTGTAGGTCTCCGTCTGTCATTCCATCGCTCACACGCCGCTCGCAGCCTTACTTTGAACGGCCGCTTCACACCGATGTCGAGCGGTTGAAGTTCCTTTGTCAGACCCCCCGGATAACGGCGAGCACAGCGTTCATTTGATTCACCTTTTTTTTCACATCGGCTGTGAGATGGGCACGCAGCGATGGTGATGCGTGGAAAAAACCACCTGGTCTCCTCACATACACCTGCCTCAGCCACGCTTTCATCATCTCCTCATCCATCCAGCCTTTTTCATTTAATATCATATGTCATCAGAGCGCTGTGTCTGTCTCGCTGTCAGCTCCCAGATCAGCTTCTCTGATTGGTTGATGCGGCGCGTCCAGCAGCAAAACTTCAATTTTTCCATCTCGAGCAGCAGCAGCGCGTTGGCGGTGCGTCAGATGCTTAAACGCTCCCGACGCGCTGCGCCTGCTGCTCAAAACGCGCTGCAGGACTTTTGCTGCACCTATATGCGCGTCAACCATTGACTTTGCATGTAAACTCGCTGCTTCTGCTGCACCTGCTGGGTCCGGTTCACACCGATGTCGAGCGGTTGAACAGCGAGCACAGCGTTAATTTGTTTCACCTTGTTTTTCACATCAGCTGTGAGATGGGCACGCATGGAGTTACATATTAACAGCGATGGTGATGAGTGGAAAAAAAACAGCTGGTCTCCTTACATTCAGCCACTCTTTCATCATCTCCTCAATGAGGTGGTCTCAAAAGTCACAGTTACAACACACATAGGGCGCACCGCACCAAAGGGCGCGCCGCACATTTTGAGGAAAAAAAAAAGACGTTTAAGTGTGCCTCATAGTCGTGAAAATACGGTACTTCATTTCAAAAGTAACATATTTACTAACTCAGTTACTTACACCATAAGGTAATGCGTTACTGTGAAAAGTAACTATTTAGTTTTTTTTTTTTTTTTTTAAAGGTTCACATTATGCCCTTATAGCCTTAATTTTAGAAATGTTATTGCACTGGAGAATAATACCATCTGTTGAAGAACTTGACATGCATTTGCATCATGAAACTCTGCTAAGCAATTCTATATACAAGCAACAAAGATATGTTTCAAAGTGCCAATTTATTTCAGGGCAGAACAAACTGACAATGCTACATAGTAGGTAGTTGCCTGCAAAATTGCCCTTTACAGGTTACATCTGCCCTTTAGAGGTCACAGTTGGGTCTAGTCTGCCAAGATTTATAGAGAATTGGCAGCACCATAAGTAACAAACAGTGTTAATATAATACCAACATATCACAACATAGCTGTAAACCTGGTTTGACTCAAGGAAAGCACAGAACATAGCCTCACTAAAAAGCCTTTTTTCTCAATTCTTAAATAAAATGATGGCTTCATCAGATCAGCACCACCATAACTGTTTTTCCTTCATATCTATAATCTAACAATGTTACCACAAAAATAAATATTTTCCTCAAGGCATTCTGAAACAAATAACTGCATACAATGAATGTATTATTCACAATCAAGTTGGAAAAATTAAAATTCACTTAGCATCAACTGTTGGTATAGACAAACATAAATGCAAGCTAAATATTATCCAGAATCAAAGTGCAAAAATTAAAGTGCTTTCAGCATGAAATAGGTATGAGGTATATAAATGAAAATAGTCACTGTTTTTCCCTAAAGTTTAACTTTAAAGTCCAGGCAGCAAACATAAAACAAGTGTTGTGAAATTTAACAGAATGTAAAACAGAAAAGGTGCTTGTTGGCAAAGACCTGAATAATTTTTATTGGAGGTTTAGTCTTCGAACCACTGGTTGTATCTCATGAGAAGCAGCTTCTCAAATTTTTGGTCAGAGAGCCTATTTCTCTTTGGAGATAGTACCAGGCTTCCCAGACTGAATAGTCTCTCCACAGGTGCGCTGGACGGGGTAGCTGCATTTAGCTTCAGACAAATTTCCTTTACTGTGGGAAATTGTTTGAGAATGTCCATACCTGTTTCGGTGGTTTTCAAGTAAGACATTACCTCAGTCTCCACAGTGACAAAGTTTTCATCACTGTCCTCAAAGGAAAAAAAGTCCTGCTCTTTGTCTTTGGAGGAGCCTGAGTCTGGTGGAGTTGTGGGAAACACAGGATTCCCGGCAGGTTGCTGCTCAGGGCCAGGGAAAAACTTGTGACACTCTGCTATCAGGATTCCTTTGATCATCTCCTTTTTCCTCTGGTCTCTCACCCACCGCAACTTGAATTTGGGAAGAGTGACAGCTGCCAGCATTGCATCGTTGTTTTCCAAGACGGATGCAAATCGTCTTGTGATAGCCTTTAAAACACACACACAGAGTGACACAGACATTAGAATAAGGTAGATTCCCTTTTATCTATTTATTGTTGTGTACATTAATTTCTATAAAAGCTGTGATATTGAACTAGAGAATAGTTATTAAGTCAATAAAACTTTACTTAGCCAAAAAAGTTTTGCTATTTATTTCTGTTTCACCCTAATGTACAATTTATAAATATCATTCAGTTTATCAATATGCTCAAGACTTATCATTTATGACATTAAATGGAATACATGGAAAGTTTTTTTTTGTTGTTGCATATTTCAACCAATTTCTTTGGCTATAATTCTCACTCGACTGAAATTATTAATTACATCTACTACTGTATGTTTAGAATAACGAGTGGTGGTCCATTAATTAAATACAGTCTTTCTGTACAATCATAAGGGTGAACCAGCTAATTAATAAAAAAGTGTTGATTATTTCTTACCTGAACTATGGCTTCAGGTAGGCCCGTTGCCACAGTCAGACTGTCTTTCACCTCCAGGATCTTTGACATCAGTGTCTCAAGAGTGGGCAGGAGAGTGCCAAAGTAACAGTTCTCCTCTCCTTGCAGGATGTACAGAGCAACTGTGAGCGGCTTCATTGTGACACAATAATGCTTCAAAAAACGAAGTTCCCTGTCACTGATAGACTTCAGCTGTAAACGATCAGCGATGGCACTCAAGTCAGTCATAGGAATTTCCACAATTCTGGCAACAGCTTCATAAAATGAATTCCACCTTGTGGTGCATGGCACAAGCAGCTTTTTATTGACGACGTCGCTCACAACCTCTGCAGCCAGAGTGGACCTGTTTGCCTTGTTCCACAGTGCCGTGCATTTAGCGACCGAGCTTCTGTACAGGGCCTTAGTCCCAGGGTTTGAAACAAGCCACTTCTCTATGTCACTACATGAAATTAAGTTAAGCGTGTCAGACGCACACCGCTGGTGTGGAGGTAAAACAATCCCTTCCTCTGCTGCGGTGTTGAGAACTTCTGCAACATCGGTAAATGTAACATCATCATCATGATCTTCATCATCGTCGTCAGAGAACGACAGCAAAAGCCTTCACAAAATTAGAGCCATTATCTGTAACGGTGGAAGTCACTTTTGTTGACACTCCATACAAAGAGTGAATGTGATCAATCTCACCAGCAATCAGATCATAGGTGTGCCTACCCTTTATCCGTTTGCAGGCTAACGCAGCTTTCTGACGTTGTAAAGTGGTGGGGTTTATCCAGTGAGAGGTTATTCCCATGAAGCTCCTGTTGTGGGCAGACCAGATGTCTGCAGTAGTGGAGATGTAGTTCAGTCCCTCAAAAGTTTTCTTTAGCTCGCTTTCCATTTTTGCATATTCTCTCTCCAGGTACTTAGAGAATGTTTTCCGTCCCATCTGCCGTGTCGCGCCTGGTATCATACTAACTAGTCGCTTGAAGGCGGGTGACTCAATGTGGAAATAGCCTGCATGTCTTCAACATATCTTGCAATGGTTTTATCAACTTTATCCTGGCTAACAGTGCCACGGTTGAAATCCAGCCGCTGCTGTTTAGGTGGTGGAGGAGGTGAAGTGGCATCGGATAGTGAGCCTGTTTGTGTGCCGGTAGCTTCTAGCTTTGTCGCAGCATGTTGCTTTTGTAGGTGTTTCAACAGATTAGAGTTGCTGTTCTGGGCTGTGGATAGAATCTTTGATCCAAGGCACAAATGACATTTAACCAAAATGTTCCTTTCTTTTTTCTCGACAAAAGTAAAGTAATGAGAATATCTCCAAGTGAAGAAACTCGACTTGGGCTCTGCAGCAGCCGCCATAATGACTAGTGTTGGTAAACACAAACACGCCCTCAGCATGTTTCCTTTCTTTCTCCTTCTCTCTAACACAGGAAGGCAATACTTTACTGCAGCTTTTAAGTCTCTAGCTGATCCCGAGACTATAAAATAATGCAGTAACGCATCATGTAGTAATGTTAACGGAGTTACTGAATTTAAAAACTAACGCGTTAGCGTACTAGTTAGTGAAAAAAAATACAGCTATTACAGTAACGCGTTACTTTGTAACACGTTAGTCCCAACACTGCTAACAGGGTTAGCGATTTGTAGCCAGGGTACTGCGTTTCCTGCTTTGTTCCCCCCTAACGAATCAAATGGATAGGTATCAGGATCAGAAAGCAGTGGGAGCTTCTGCGGCCTCCATCGAAATGGAAGCCCAGAAGCTAATAAGCTCAGTGATTTCATTGTCAGAAGACAAACACAAGACCCTTAATAGTCTCGATCTAGAGGCTTGTGACAGAGATTCAGAAACTCATGGAGTTAACCAGGAAGCCAGGGAAAGAAATGCTTATTGCAAACGTGTTTGGTCAGCTTGCATTACTGTACCAGAGAAAGTCCCAGTTAGAAACAGAAGTGCGCCTGAAGGCCGAAGAACTGTGTGTAGAAGCCGAAGAACTGCGTTTAGAAGCTGATGAAAGGGCAAGGAAGGCAGAAGAGAATACGATGGCTCGTCCAATGTATTCCAAGTGTCCTGAGTGGGTAGCATCCAGAATTTACTCGAAACGAAGTCATTTAGAATGTTTTTAGAGCATAAACAGTAGTATATAGGATTTCCTGAAAGCGCGCACATGCGCGTTCACGACGCTACGGAAGCCGGCACACCAAACCAGATGAAAGTGCGCATTCAGCGTCTGCTCTGCCGCTAATGCAAGCGTAGAAGAAGAAATGTGCTGTTTACCTGTGCAAAGAAAGAAACAACGAAAGAAAAATGTCTGAGGACTTCAGTGTTGAGGAAGAGCATGAGTTCTTTGCCGAGCTGAATGCGCTGGTTTGGTCTGCCGGCTTCCGTAGCGTCGTGAACGCGCATGTGCGCTCTTTCAGGAAATCCTATACACTACTGTTTATGCTCTAAAAACATACTAAATGACTTTGTTTCGAGTAAATTATGGACGCTACCACTCAGGACACTTGGAATACATTGGACGAGCAGTATAGAGGAATATTGACACGTTTTTTGTGGACTTTTATGGACCTTTCTGCCTCGGGCACCATAGACCTCCATTATTTGAATGTCAGCAGACAGCAAGAAGCCTCCCAGATCTCCAGATGCATTTGAGATATCAAAAAAGTACTCCAGAGTGTTGTTCAGCATGGGGGTGAGTAGAAAATGAAGGCTAATCATGTTTTGGGTGTACTATTCCTTTAACCCACCCCTCCGCCCGGGAGAAGTTAAAGTTAATCTAGAAAATTACTTCAAGAAGTGTGCATGTGTTCATGGAGAGCCTCCAGCCCTCTATTCGAGACTGCTATCCATCTCTTTGTTGAGCACTGAGGGAGGAATATTCAGTGCACACCGTTCCGGGCTCTGCGATGTTCGGTGCCCTCGTCATCCAACAGAAAATAAATGAATCAACGAGAGATTATTACCGTCGGTTGAGATCCGCATATTTTCAAGGGCGCAGCGCCCCTGGGCTGGAGGAAGACCACTCACTAAAATATGTTTTCCTCCACAATCTTCACGACAGCATAAGATATGATGTCACCATGTACTGCCGAACCAAAACCCTCACCATGCAAGAAATAAGGAAATATGCACAGATAGCATGGGAAACGCGCGTCCGCACCAGCAAGGGTACAGATAGCGAACACAGGGTCCTACAGGTTCAGGCAGAATCAGGGAGAAAGTTAGAGTTGGAGGGACAAGATGTTCCTCCTTCCAAAGCCAGACTTAAAAAGGGATCACGCAATCGTGATACCGGCCCACAGTAAAGGAGAGCTTTCCAGGATTGGAGTTCACAGAATAGAGAGGACAGTGGGTTCCAAACGAGGTACAGATCAGAGATGAGCCGATACAACAGACAGCCGGACCAGAGGAAGCTTAAGAAGGAGTGTGAAGGGAGAGATCAGGATGAGAAGCTAGAGCAGTCAGTTTCTAAAAGAGAATGACTTTTATTACCCTGGTTCTCAGAGAGCCGAACCAGAGGAGGAAGACGACGGGGGCGAACTGACCACCAACTAGACTCACAACCACACTCGAGTATCCCTGAGACCAACAGCAGGGATCCATCTATCACCTTTGCTCACTAAATAGGAGCCACTTTCCTCAACAGACTGTAAACAGCCCCGTATGGGCCAGCTCTTCATTCAAGGAGGGGACGCCATAAGAACAATTTGAGTGACTGTGATAGAAAACATGTGCAACCGGAAAATAAAATAACAGACTGAGGCACAGCTGACTCTCCTCCAAAACTGCCACCTGATCATTTTTCCTCCTGATATTTTTTTATTTTTTACTCTGGTGAGTTACTGGTCTCATATTTGAATTGATATTCCTTTTTCATCTAATAATGAATATCCAGTAACTAAAACTCTCAATAACAGTTTGGTTAGGTTTTAATTAGTTTTCTCTGATAAACGGTATCCTACCATAGCAAAACTTTCTTATATCACCTAAGGCGCCTAAGAAAAATTTGTAATGGCTCCTACTCTGGTGTTTTCCAATCCACTTTTTCTATTTAACCATGAATAGTGGATGCGCTGGGAGACTGTAGATTTTTGTATTGCTCCAATAATTTTGTGACAAATTGGCAATAGTTGCCTGTTAGGTTTATTATTTATACATCATGTGCAATGTTATTCTGTTAGCCAGATTAGACAGAGTAGAAGGCCTTCCTTCACATGGTGGATGTCACTGTGTGTACGGAGGTCATCTAATCAAGACAGCCTTCGTGTCTTTAAAAATACACAGGATATGGGTACATCTTGGAGCCGGTCTGATAGGAGAGCTATCTGTAACCCTGAGGCATAGAGGCAAGCTGCATATAGGTCAGGGCATTGATGGCGTGTCAGTTTCTGATACGGACAGCTAAGCATCCACCTGATGCAACACATAGACCCATAAGGTATAAGAAGCAGGAGATGACGTTGTTCGGGGCTCAATCTTTGCCGGACGCTCGCGGACGTGATTTTTGAGCACACAGCTGTGCAAACTCCAAGCATTTTCTCTGTCCTGTAATGACCTGATCTGAAATAAACTCTGTTACTTTTTTAGTCCTGTTTTTATAGTCCTTTTTTATATGGTTTTACCCAGTTTGAGTTAAGAGTAGTAAATAACTTCTCCCAGGAGAAGAACCGTGAGGAAGCCCCCGAGGCACAACGGCCTTTAAAGGGACATAACTTCCTCATTTTACATACCTTTTCTTCTCGAAATTAAATGCTGTAATAACAGGGCTGTCACATATTCTTTGCGTTTGTGATGGTTACTACCATCACTACTTAAGACACTTTGGGCAATTCTAATCTGACCCCTTTCGTATCCCACCTTGTCATACCTGAAAATAATTGATTTCATAATTTTGCATTCAGTAAACAACACCTGAGGAAGTCCCACCTCATAACAGTGTTATAAAAAATAAAATTAGGGGCCCCTTAAAATGTCCCTGGATCTGAAATGCTTTTCCTTTCCAGATCATCACACCCATAGAACACTGTTGTTATTTTGACACATGAGAAAGCATGTGTTAAAGGGGGGAGATTTATTTAAGGGGTTATATAATCATATAACATTGAATAATAATAATAATAATAATAATAATAATAATAATAATAATAATAATAATAATAATAATAATAATAATAATAATAATAATAATAATAATAATATTAAAACGAATACAATGTTGCTATCATTAAATAATTCAGTTTAGTCATTCAAGCTATCTCAGTCAGGTTTTTTTGGATTCCTTATTTTTCTTAAATCTTCATCATTCCTTCTAGGCTGATTTATGAGGCTGAACTATTTACTTAGCTGTCTGCCCAAAACCTGTGAACTGCAAGGCTGCTAAAGAGCCTGCTGCATGCCCCCACCTTTTGCTAAGATAAGGTCCTGTGTAATCTGAACTGGAGCTCTTAGACTTTACTTTTTTTCCTTCCTTCTTTTTGTTTTTTTCCAAATAACGTTTTGTGGGGTTTAAATGATTAGCTAGACATTTTTTTTTCGATCCCTTTTGTGTTTTGACCTATGGGGTACCATGAGTCAAAAGGGGGGACTAGGAATTGAATGGATAAAAATTGGTTAACAGTAAATTTTTCTCAAATAGCAACAAAGTTTGTGAAGATTGTTTAATCTGTGCAAGTCACAACATTTCTAGAGGACAGAAAATGATGGGTCCAGGAGCCACAAAAACAGTTGATGCTCCATTTCAACATCTTATGATAGATTTTATTGAACTAACTCCATCTGAAGGAAAGAAATGTTGCTTGGTGATTTAGATATGTTTTCAAGATGGATTTAAGCCTGACATTTTGCAAGTGAAATATTACAACATATGCTGAAATGTTTAATGTTTTACATGCCATACATCAAAGTTTACATGTTTGGCATGTAAGCTTTTCAAAAGAATATCTTGAGTTTCGTAAAAATCTAAAAAGGGATTGATTTACAGTTATTTTGTTCTATCATAGCTGTTTGTTGTAGAACTTGGTCGTCAGATTAAGGCCTCATCTTTTTAAAAACTCTGAATCATCTAATATGTTTTTCATCTGCCTTTCATTTTTCTTTTAAAGCGGGTTGTTTGTGTGGCATTAGAGAATTTATTAATCTTACATGTACAAGTAAGCAAAAAAGCTGATAACTTTACTCACCAGATCAAGAAGAACCTTCCATGAAGCAAAAAAGATAACTGCTTCTTTTCATGTGCCTTGTAAAGTATACATTTTTCATATTCCAACTCCTGCGAACCCTGAATTAAATTCATAGATTTTCTGCCATTTCATTAATAGAACATGCTAACAACCAGAGGGGGGTAGTGATTGGTTACATTTACCCAGTTACATTTAATTGAGTAACAATTTAAAGACAAAAGATGTACTTTAAGGATTAGGTTTATTGTGTCATACTTTTTACTTAAGTACTCTACTCCTACTTAATTAAAATCTCTGACTATTTTGTCCTTTGTGAGTAATTTGAACTATTGTTAATTCAGGTAAACATATAGTAAACAGTATATATTAACAGTGAGAGTTTGTTACCTTATCCTAAAGCCATCCTTAGTGATGTTTAACTAAATTTCTGAGCTTGCAGACTGTTTCCAGACAACCAGATTGGGTTGAAGAATTACCTTCTGATCTAAACAATAATTCTAGGTTGAATTGACAGTTGGACTTTGACATTTTAATGTTTATTTGTCCTGTTGGAGAATGTACCTGTTACAAACAATTTTGTGTAGTGCTACTATGACAGTTTCAATGTTTTGTTTTCTCACTCTTATTCTTAAAAAAGAAGTATTTTCTTCGCTTTGCTTATGATCACCTAGATTATGAAGAGCCATTTCAGCCAAAATTAAATAAATAAATAAATGGGTGAAATAAATAAAAAATGAGTAAAAAAAAAAATCAAAAAATGAAGAAAATGAGTGAAATAAATAAAAAATTTGTTAAATAAATAATTTAGCTTTTTCATTAAACCAATTTTTAATTTATTTATTTTTCATATTATCAATTTCCCAATTTCTCTTTTTCATTTATCTATTTGTCATTTATCCCTTTATCCATTTACCCATTTTTCATTAATCTAATTTTCATTTAACCACTTTTCAATTTCCCTTTTTCATTAAGCCAATTTTTTTATTTATTTATTTTTCAGATTATCTATTTCTCAATTTCTGTTTTATCTATTTTTCATTTGTCCATTTTTCATTTATCCCTTTATTTATTTACCCATTTTCAGAGATGGGAAGTAACGAAGTACAAATACTTCGTTACTGTACTCAAGTAGATTTTTCTGATATTTTTACTTTACTTTACTACTTATTTTTATGGCGACTTTTTACTTCTACTCCTTACATTTTTACACAAATATCTGTACTTTCTACTCCTTACATTTTAAAAAATTGGCTCGTTACTTTAGTTTTGAATCATTTCAATGGAGTTACCGTTATTATTTTTCACGTCATCAATACCAAATTCAATCTAATTGGATGGAAATCTACGTTGCATTTGACGCACCACTACAAGATGAATCGACAGATTCGGCGGTATTCATTTGCGGCAAATCATTGCAGCTTGGTGGCGGTGGCGTTAGCATAGTAGCATGGACGACGAGATGATTGAAAATGAACACAACGGAGATCTAGTCCTATTGGCAGACATCCATTTAAAATGTAGGCAACGGCATGAAAAAGTGATTTCTACTTTTACTTTTATACTTTAAGTAAATTTATAAGCCTGTACTTTGTTACTTTTACTTGAGTAAAGAAGTTTAATCAGTACTTCTACTTTTACCAGAGTATTTTTTAACACAAGTATCTGTACTTTTACTCAAGTACGATAAGTGAGTACTTTTGCCATCTCTGCCTGTTACAAACAATTTTGTGTAGTGCTACTATGACAGTTTCAATGTTTTGTTTTCTCCCTCTTATTCTTAAAAAAGAAGTATTTTCTTCGCTTTGCTTATGATCACCTAGATGTTTATTTCTGAAACAAAAGCTTAATTCCAGTGATTTGTCTCAGTGGAGCTTCTGTCTTAAACCACTGAATAGTGACGGATTGGAATGAAAGCACTGATGTTCGTCCTGATAGTCCTTGTTTTTGTTTTTGCTATTATGTTACTACTCTTCTTACAAATTTATATTTTTATGCATTGTACGTTATTTACAGTTTTTTTACTGTTTTATTTTTGTTTGTAATTGTTCCGTTAAGGAACAACAAAGAGGATTTGTGGAATCAAAGTTTTTCCTTGGCCTGTTTTGTGTGATATAATGTTTGTTCAAATAGGAGTAATGATAGAGAAATCCTGTACCATTCACTATGTTGTTTAGGGGAACAGAAAGCAGGGGCTTCCCCTCCCTACTCTAGACAAGGGTGAAGGGAAGGTCATGAAAAATAATGATTTCACAAAGCCTCCTTCATGCTATGGTTAAAATTTATGCCCTTCTGGGGTGAACGAGAAACAGTTATTTGAAATGTTTATCTGAGCAAATTTATGTCTTTGGTGAACTAAAGTGTTTCTCTTGAGAATACTCAATGTTCATGTGTGTGTATGCAGTGGATTCTTTTTAAATGTAGGGGTGGGTTGCGGAACGCCTCAGAATCGCACTATTCAGCTGGTTTGTGCCATTCTCCTCTGCAGAGTAAAATAAAACCTTTTCTTCCTTGTGTATCAACTCTCAGTGCTCATTATTTACTCTACAGGTGGCAGCACTGATATCATCATGTGGAGTGTCCTACTTTGACATTTTAAAGCTAGTATATGAAGCAAAACTACAGAAGAGGATCAGGGCCACTATAAAAATATAAAAAAGTTAACTGATTTTTAAATATTATTTCAGTTTGATATGGGAAAGTCAGAATTATGACTTTAATCTCTGAATTTTGACTGAATTTTGCAGCTAACAGATATGTTAGCATCAAGCCGTAGCCATGTCTGTTTTAGAGACTAAACTAACTCTCTTATTTTAATCACCTTCTGTTCTTCCATTAATGAAATAGCATCACCAGGGACCCTTTGGACACGTAAAAAGTTGCCTAATTTCGTCATTTTCCACAAATGTGTTACTGGCCAACAACTTCATCTGCGCATGCGGACTGGAGTCGTGACAGGCAGCAGGGCCAGAGGCGGCTACGCGCTACCCCTTCTATTTATTCGGCGAGCTAATCTGAATCGTTCAATTCCATTTGGAGAGCGAGATCATCTGTGGTAGCAGCACTAGACATCTTCCAGGAATGTGAGGGAAAACTAGCAGTAGTTCAGCGGACAGGATGAATGAATGGTAGCCGGCGCACACGGATGACGTCATACACGCGCCCCCTTGGTTTAAAAATACATAAATATAGAAAATATAACCGCAGATGTCTGGGGGACAGTGATTGGCCTCCATGTTCTGAATGCTGGCGTACCATAAAGAATAAATGATGAACAGTTTAGTTTGTGCCTTCAAGTCGTTGCCCATAGGAAGACGTTACTGGATATAACCTAACGGAATATCTTCAGAACGGCTCCAAATGACACAAAACTCATATGGGTGAGTAGAACATGATGGAATAACATAAAATCAAGGGACCAATGTAAAAAAAAAAAAAAGATGAAGTTCCTCTTTAAAGATAAAGAACAACTGTTTATCCATTTATTTTGTTATATAGAACCATAGATTCATTTAAACAGCACTGATGTGTTAATATGTACATAGCATTATTAGCAAGAGCCTCATGAAAATCTGTTGGTTTAGTAGGAACTGGTTTCAGTGCCTATTAGTTTCCACCTGCCGCCCCAATGAAACTTTTAGGGACCCTCCACTGGTTAAATGTGGAACTGGACCAGAGACACGCGGTTCCTTAGTGTCCCTCTGTAACATCTATACCAGCTTTCTGGTTCAGACCCCCTGCTTTCTTCCACTGACTCATCCAGGAGTGTCATGGCTGCCATCTTTGCACCTTCAGGTATTTATAGACGTGTGTGTGATTATCTACACCTTGTCCTCCTGATTATTCTTTCCATCTGACTTGTTTAGAAATAATTGCTGATTTTCCTCCTTTTATTCAGTCAGACTGAAAGTGTCCCTTTGAGAAGATGCATAGAGTTGATGCTCCTCAGCAAACTGACAGACCATCATCTCCAGACCTAAACAGAGGAACATTTCCAGTTTCCATCCACCTGAGGCTGTTTCCATCATTTCTAGGTGTGTTACTGTGTGAATGAGGATCAATGGGATTCAGCTCCATCGTTCAGGTTTAAACCATTAAAGCTCTGAAACAAACATCAACAGCAGCTGAGGTTCAGGGTAGAATCTGGACGGTTCCAGGAGGTTCTTCATCA
>NW_024038727.1:0-14691 GCF_016077235.1 Cyprinodon tularosa | reverse complement strand
TTGGGCATGACATACTTGACCCTGAGGCTGTGCGGTGTATGGAGCATAGGATCAAGTTCTCCCCACTTACTCAGACAACACAGAACCCAGATCTTCACCCTTACCGGGGCAGGGCGGAGTAACCTAACGGTGTCAACAACCGACCTGTTTACCGAGGGGTATGGAGGTAAGTGTTTCACCCCCCTTTATACTGTGACTGGCTTAGTTTTAGATTTATTCAAACCTGATTGGCTGTTGGACACACAGCAGGGACTGATCACCCCTGTCTGGGCCTTCCTCGAGTGAGGGTGTCTAGTGATAATGGCCGAAACACCCGATGATCTTGAGGTCCACTACTGATGATGTGTTCCAAAAATTATTTATTTTAGGATGTTTTAAGGTGCACCTTATACTTTCATAAAATGATTTATGCATGTTTACATTTTTGTATGCTGGCTTTACCGTTATGGAGTGTTTTGAGACCTGATAAGACTTAGGAAGTGGAAGTTGCTAATGACGAGCGTCGGCCCGTGCACTGCCTTTGACTCTCCATTGCAACCGCCCAGTCGTCGGATGAGGCGGGGAGAGTCATCGAGAGAGTAGCCCTCTGTACCTAACCCTAACCCTAACCCTAACCCTAACTGGACTGAACGTCACCTGGAATCATGGTCCATCTCATGCCATGAAACATGCCTTCGTTCTGCTGCCCCCTTGGTGGGGTCTCCTAGAGGTGGGGGGGAGATGGACTCTCCTGACCTTTCTTCAGTTCCTTCTGAGTACCATGACCTAGCCCCTGTCTTCTGTAAGGTCAGTGCGACGTCCCTACCTCCACACAGACCATACGATTGCGCCATTGAACTTTTACCTGGTGCTCCTCTACCCAGCAGCAGATTGTATAATATTTCCAAGCCCGAAAGAGAAACCATGGAAAAATACATCAACGAATCATTAGCTGCTGGAATAATCCGTCCATCTTCCTCTCCATTGGGCGCCGGGTTCTTCTTCGTGGGGAAGAAGGATGGTTCCCTGAGACCTTGTATTGATTATCGAGGTTTGAATCAGATTACAGTTAAGAACAAATACCCACTTCCTCTCCTTGCCTCTGCGTTTGAACCTGTACAGGGAGCTACGGTGTTTTCTAAACTGGATTTAAGAAACGCTTATCATCTCCTTAGGATCCGTGAAGGCGACGAATGGAAAACAGCCTTCAAGACAACCTTGGGCCAATTCGAATACCTAGTAATGCCCTTTGGTCTAACTAACGCTCCAGCCTGCTTCCAGGCCCTCGTAAATTATGTTCTCAGAGACTTTCTCAATATATTTGTTTTCGTGTACATTGACGACATTCTCATTTACTCCAAGAACCTCGATGAACACAAGAAACATGTCCGCCTTGTTTTGCAGAGACTGCTGGAGAACAAGCTGTTCGTGAAAGCCGAGAAGTGCGAATTTCATCAACCTTCAGTCACCTTTTGGGGTTTGTGCTCGAGGGCCGCCAGGTAAAACCATCTGAGGACAAGATTAAGGCAGTATTAGACTGGCCAGTTCCAGAGAACCGCAAACAGCTACAAAGGTTTTTAGGTTTTGCTAACTTCTATCGTCGGTTTATCAGAAACTACAGCCAGACCGCCCTTCCATTAACTTCTCTGACCTCTGTCAAACGCATTTTTCAGTGGACTCCTGAGGCTCAAGCAATTCAATTCAATTCAATTCAGTTTATTTATATAGCGCCAAATTCACAACACATGTCATCTCAAGGCACTTTACAGTTCAACCAGATCATACAGTCAAGCAGCGTTTGATAAATTAAAATCCTTGTTTTCCAGAGCACCTGTGCTTATGCAACCTGACCCAGCGAAGCAATTTATTCTTGAGGTGGACGCTTCAGATTCTGGTGTTGGAGCAGTCCTATCCCAGAGACTAGATTCAGATCAAAAGATACACCCCTGTGCTTTCTTCTCCCGTAGACTTTCTTCTGCAGAGCAAAATTACGATGTGGGTGACCGAGAGCTTCTGGCCATTAAACTGGCGTTGGAAGAATGGAGACATTGGCTGGAAGGAGCTGAGCATCCGGTTCTTGTATGGACTGACCACAAGAACCTGGCTTACATCCAGTCAAACAAACAGGCTAATCCTCGCCAATCCAGGTGGTCAATTTTCTTCTCTCGGTTCAATCTCATCATCTCCTACAGACCCGGATCCAAAAATGTCAAGCCCGATTCTCTCTCTCGTCTCTACTCCGTCGATCATCCCGAGACACCTGAACCTGTTCTTCCGGCTTCCTGCACAGTGGGGGTGGTCAACTGGGAAATAACTGACCTCATCAACTCAGCCCTGGCCACTGAACCCGATCCAGGTAACGGTCCCACTAATCAAACCTATGTTCCATCTTCCTTCAGGTCCCGTCTCATCCATTGGATGCACGCCGCCAAGTTCTCTGCTCATCCAGGAGTCAGCAGAACTGTAGCCCTCATCTCAAGACGCTTCTGGTGGCCCACTCTCCATAGGGACGTCAAGGAGTATGTGTTGGCTTGCCCCAAATGTGCCCGTAACAAAGCCTCACACCAACCTCCTTCTGGCCTGCTCCAGCCGCTTCCTGTTCCCTCGCGTCCTTGGTCCCATATAGCCATTGATTTTGTCACCGGTCTCCCTGTCTCTCGAGGTATGTCCACCATATTCACCATTGTTGACCGTTTCTCGAAGTCCTGCCATCTTATTCCCATTAGAAAACTTCCCACTGCCTTCCAGACAGCCCAGCTCCTTATCAAGCATGTTTTCCGGCTACACGGCATTCCCCAAGAGATCCTCTCGGACAGAGGCCCTCAGTTCATTTCCCAGGTCTGGAAGGCTTTCTGTTCTGCCCTCGGCTGCAAACCCTCTCTCACCTCTGGTTACCAACCCCAATCTAATGGTCAGACTGAGAGAATGAACCAGCAGTTGGAATCAACCCTTCACTGCCTCACTTCAAACAATCCCGTGGACTGGAGCCAATTCCTCCCTTGGATAGAATACGCACACAACTCCCTCAGATCTGCATCCACCGGACAATCCCCGTTCCAGGTTAGTCTCGGCTATCAACCACCTCTTTTCCCCGCAGATGAGAGAGAGATTTCGGTCCAGTCCGTAAACCAACACATCCGCCGTTGCCAAAGAATCTGGAGAGAAACCATCGCCACACTCAACCGGTCAACAGAGTCCAGTAAACGCTTCGCCGACGCCAGGAGACGCCCCGCCCCCGAGTACACTGAGGGCCAGGAGGTATGGCTGTCCACTCGAGACATTCCCCTCAAGGGGATGTCTCGAAAGCTCTCTCCTAGGTTCATCGGGACCTACAAGATCACTCGAGTCATCAACCCCTCAGCCGTCCGTCTCCAACTACCTCAGTCCCTCCGAATCCACCCTACCTTCCACGTGTCCCAAGTCAAGCCTGTCTCTTCGAGCCCTCTGTGCCCACCGTCCAACTCCCCACCACCCGCCCTGGAGGTCGATGGTCATCCGGCCTTCACTGTCCGTCGCATTGTGGACTCCCGTCGACGAGGTCGCGGATGGCAGTACCTCGTCGACTGGGAGGGCTACGGACCGGAGGATCGCCAGTGGGTTCCGGGCTCGTACATCCTCGATCCTGCCCTTATCGAGGAGTACGAGCGTTCCTGCCCATCAACCTCTTCCGGACCGCCAAGGGGCGGTCGTTGAGGGGGGGGTACTGTTGGGAGCTGAAGAAATTCCACCTTTCTCCAGCAGAGTCCGCCATGGATCCTCTGAGGGAGCCTCCTGCACAGCTGCAGCTCATCAAGATCATCAGAGGATCCACTACTTAAGCTGTCTTCAGACCTTGCCTCAACACCGCAGTGTTGATCCAGTTGATCAGCGCCTAAGCCTAGAATCCTCAGTGTAACTTTGTGACTTTGAATCCAGCCTGGATTCTAACCGTTGTCTCTGTCTTCCAGGAAACCAGTGTCTCCTCTGTGAAGCTCAGGTAGAGCTAACCTGCCGAGCCGACCCTCTGAGCCAAACCTGAAGAATCATAGAGAACCTCCATGCAGCTCAGGACTAAGAGCTGGAAAACCCAAAGCCAAGGTCTGTTCATCATAAGACGTGGGACGCTGAAGCAGCAAGCGGACTCTGCTGATTAACTCCTCTCCAGATCCAACAGTGACTCTCCCAAAGTTAACCTCAAGAACCCTCAAGGTACAATCAGTAATCTTCAGGAAATCAAGCTCCAGCTTGCAACGCTAACCGAACTGTCTCTCACGCAGAATCCGGTGAACCAATGTCCAGGCCCGAACCAGAACCAGTACATTCTGTGTGCTTGTGCTAAAATAAACTTGTTGAACTTTTATCCCTTTGTCCGTCAGTGGTGTTCTGCATACTTGGGTCGCTATTAGTGAACCCATCATGACATCATCCTTCATTTTGTTTTGTTTAAGATGTGCATTCACCCTTATTTTCCCAACAGCTGCAAAAGTTCTAGCATGTGAAATGAACAACAAAGAGAGAGAGAGGGGTACAGATGGTTTACATTTTTTGATAGGGGGATTTGAATAGGTTCGGACTGACTGGACTGTACTAGATCGGAACCATGGATCAGGACGTCACAGAGATGGCGTAAGAAAGGAGCATGCCAAATACAGTGTTTAGAGATTGTGAGCTACATGTTTTGTTCCTGGCTGAAGGCCATTCTGGTGAGCTCTGAGTTTGTTTTAATTCCTCTCTGGTTCTGATATGACCTATGAGGTACAGATTGATGTGGTGGTTTGGAGCTCACAGATTTTTGTTGGGGTGGAATTGCGCCCCCATTAAGAGCGGTCATGCTGACAGAGGCTTTAAATGAATGACACAATGAACCTACAACTTTTTGGAGAAGTCGGAGGCACCACTGGGGTTTTTGTTGTCTTACATGTTTGTCGTTGTTTGTGACTGTACATTTGTTTTTTCTGTTTGTTTACTAACATCTTAGCCTTTATAAAAAAAAAACAAAAAGAAAAAAAAAGACGTGGCACGCATGTTAATTTTGTTTGAATAGCTTTGACTACACTACGGATGGAAATGTTTCAAAATGTACAATGGATTTTTGTTTGAGAGACATTGGACACTTTCTTTCTTGAGTCGCAGGATGGATTAACCTACAAGGGGCACAGAGACTAACTTTGCTCCTAAACTTCAGAAGGAGGGATGGTGTGCAGCTGCTAAGATGCAGACATTAAGGACATGACTGGATGCCCACTGCTTCAGATGAGAAAAGGCCACTGGCAGTGATGGGGTGATGGAGGTCATGGGATCCTCGCACAAGACTGATGGAAAAAGATAAGTGAACTGACACACCAGACTTCTTATTCACAATGAAAGATTGAGATATTTATTCAAAACAGGTTGAAACGGTCTGCTAAGTATTCTGCATATCATCAGGGGGTGGGGTATTCTTAAATAGAGGAATAAAAAAGAGGATTTAGAGATGTTATACTAGGTGATAAATTAGACTGGGTTTTTTGATAAATAGTTTGGTCAGTTGTTAATTAGCAGGTAAAGGGACAACAAGTTGAAACTTCAACATTTGGGAATGGTAAAGTAGCATCAACAAAATACAATTTAGGAGAAATTAGAATATTTTAGGAGCAAAGGATGATTTCTTTCAATATAAGCAATAACGATGAAGACTTAATGAGTTAATGAGCTTATGGCAATTCAATAACAGGCCCAGGAACTAAAACTTCACCATTTTTTTTTTATTTTTTTTTTATTTTATTTTTTTTATTAATATTGGTTTTTTTTTTGGTTTTTTTTTACTGCGAGCTTAGAGTTATGGATAGCATTTGAGGGGCTATATACAGTTTAGGGGATGGATAACCATACTTTTTATGCATTAAGCAATAAGAACACCTGACTTTACTTCACTACAGCTGCAATCGATACTTTAGAGGAATTGCACACTTAATATGGTAGTTTACTTGAGATAACACATATAAGAGGAGATTATGTTTCCTGCACATTTTTGGATCTGGTCAGGGGTCCAGATATGACAACTATTGACTGGTTCTGGGGATATTGGAACAGATTTTCTTTTTGTTGTATTTCTTTGTTATTTGTTTTGTTTTTTTCTCATCGGAGCACTGCTTTTTTTGGAGAATATTCTAAATGGACTATAGCTGGACATTTTGCATAGAGGGGGTGCAGTCGAATTCAACACCTTCAGGAACTGTGTACTGCTGAGTTTTGGGAACGCAGCAGCAAGTCAGAGTACAATCCTGTGCTCTGAGCAGATGAACAATTCAATATGACATTTCCTCTTGAAGGGAGGAACATCTTTGACGCACTGTTTCCTTCTACCTCTATGTGATACTGCTGATGACACAGGTAAAGACTTATCCTTCAGGGGGTGTGGGGACACCTGGGCCCCAAGACTCTTGTGTTTCAAACCTGCTGTGGTAACAAAGGGAAACCTGATGGACTAGTCCGAACATCGAACTTTTTTGCATGTTGGAGAGGATCACTGCTCCAAGATACACTTTCTCTTCCAAACCAGTAGCGGGATGGCTCCTGACCAGTTTCCCACATATAGATCCACTCACATAGACACACACACATACTGTCACGTAATAACACACCCACACACTGTTAACAACTCGAAGAACACACAAGGGTCCACATGGGAATGAGGTTTTCTTTCATGCACTAACATTAACGGATACAAGGTCTGATAGGGGAGTTTTTAAATAGGGGGAATCTACACTGAGCTAGGTTTTTTCTTAGAGATTAAAGAACTTTAATCATTTTCAATTGGGAGGGGATAAAAGTGAACTGAAATGCAGTTATAAGTTTAGACGAAACTTCAACTTAATATGCTATGATGTAGAAATGGTTTTAAAATGTATTTATTTAATCCATGAATTGAATGCTACAATGTGGAAAACAGGGTTAAATGTTTTCTAAATATCTACAGGTTCCTTGAATGAGATTATATTAGTTGCAGGGATTTTGAGCTTATATGAACAAAATAATGAGCAGAAACATCCATAGGATGTTCAGGCTGAATACATACTGGTATAAATAACTTTCAACTGCCAGGCATCGAGAGGTAGGTTATGTTAAATGGTTAATGTTTTTGGGGATTTTTTATTTATTTATTTATTTTGAATAGACACTGAAATAATCTGCTGAAAAAACACAGAGTCCACGGATAATTAATTTAAATGTAGTAAATTTAATGGTGATTTGAGGGATAAAGGGAAGGTAATTGTGGATAGGAATATCTGGTTGTGACTGCACTTAGATTTGAGTAAATAAAGAATTGCTCATTAAAGATATTGCTTATCCTGATAAGAACACTGACTGCACTCTCTGTGTGTCGAAGGATCCCGGAGGAATGGATTGATGAACTGTGATGAGAACAGTCCATGAGAACCACCACGTGGATTCAGCATCTATCTGCCATTGGGCAGCATGGAGACAAAAAGGAGCTGTGGAGGAGGCCATACGAGACTGATTGATCAATTAGATTGATGAGTGATAGAGACACTGAAAGAATTCCTCATCATCAGTGATATTCATCATTTGTTTTTAACTCGGACCAGGATAGTTCTTGATTTTACCTAATTGTGATTTATATGTTTTGGTTTATTTTGAGAGTGGGATTTTCCCTGGGGTCACCCCGGTTTTTACTACCTTTTAGAGAAGGTAGGTTTTTCCAGTGGAGAATGGCCCAACCTGTCCTGTGACATCCCCTACTGTCACTGAATGATTGGTAAAGTTGGATAGATGGTTTATCCATGATGAGCAGTCACATTTAGGAGGCCTCCTAGGTGGGAGTGAGAGTAGATGAATTTGGCCTTTTAGATTTATAGGCTTAGGTTACCTAGTCTAAGGTAAATTAAAATAATGTGCGCATAGGTAACTAAAATAGCCTTCCTTTTAATTAGATGAAACCCAAATTGTTGTTAAATGCTGAAACTGTGGTCTTAAATGATAACATTTGGTCTGTGAAGTTTTTCATTGTGATTACTAGGGATGGGAATCGAAAACCGGTTCCTGTTCAGAACCGGTTCCGTATTTTCTGATTCCATGACATCGTTTGGCAGCTCGCTGAACGATTCTTTTTTCGATTCCCGCAGCACCAGAGCCTAGAGCGTCGGCTCTGGGGAGCACAACTTACGGCATGTTTTTTACGTAAGTTACGCAAGTTACGTAAGTTACGCAAGTTACGCAAGTTGGAAGAACTATTCGAGGAGGAAGACAACGAGCTGCGGTCACTTTGTGAATCAAAGCCCCGTCTTTCCTTAGCCCAGAGGGTAGATCAGGAAATCCAGCTCTATAAAAGCTTGCCCTCCATCCCCTGCAGGGATAGCGCCACACTGTGGTGGTGGAACAAGCAAGATACGCTGCCCTTGCTATCTGGACTGGCTGAAAACTACCTCTGTGTGTAGGCTTCCAGAAAAAGCAGATATGCTCATCTTTCTGCAAAAGAACTGTTAATTTTCCCTACTACTGTTTTATAATTAGTATTTTTTGTTATTTAAAATAGGTTATTATCCAATCATTTGTTATTAGACATTGTTGGTTATTAAGTTTGTTCTTGTATTCATTTTTCATTTAAACACAGATGTTACTCCAGTTTCACATTTCCTGTGGACATCTTGATCTTGTTGAGTTTGTAACATTGTTCAAGAGTTAAGTAAACAAAGTTGATGCTGATAATCAAACTGTTTGTTCTCCTTTTTCCCCCAAATTGGAATCGAAAAAAGAATCGATAAAGAATCTAATCGTTTCATAGAATCGAAAAGGGAATCGGAATCGTGAAAATCTTTTCAATTCCCAACCCTAGTGATTACTTTGGATCCCTAATTAATGATACATCACTAATTATAGATGCTCTCTGAGTCACCTGGTCCTTCAAAGATGTGTCGCTTTCTGTGTTTTTGGTTACCTGTAAAAACGGTAACTTATCAGGGGGAGTTGTTAGGTTTATTATTTATACATCATGTGCATTGTTACTTTATTTGCCAGATTAGACAGAGTAGAAGGCCTTCCTTCACATTGTGGATGTCACTGTGTGTCCGCAGGTCATCCAATCAGGACAGCCTTCGTGTCTTTAAAAATACACAGGATATGGGCACATCTTGGAGCCGGTCTGATAGAGGAGAGCTATCTGTAACCCTGAAGTATAGAAGCAAGCTGCATGAAGTTCAAGACATGGATGCTGTGTCAGTTTCTGATACGGACAGCTAAACATCAAGATGATGCAACACATAGACCTATGAGCTATAGGAAGCAGGTGATGATGTTGTTCGGGGCTCAATTTTTGCCGGACGCTCGCAGAGGTGATTTTTGAGCCCACAGCTGTGCAGCTCTAAGCATTTTTCTCTGTCCTGTAACGACCTGATCTGGAATAAACTCTGTTATTTTTTACTCCTGTTTTTATACTCCTTTTTTATATGGTTTTACCCAGTTTGAGTTAAGAGTAGTAAATAACTTGCTCCCAGGAAAAAAACCTTGAGGAAGCCCCTGAGGCGCAACGGCTTTTTTAGGGGACATAACTTTATCATTTTAATACTAGTCATGTTAAAAGTTCTTAGACATATCTGAGCCCAGATGTTTTGTTCAAAGATGGCTGACAAATCCTCCTCCCATTTAGTAATAGGAAGAGATATTGTATCATCCAGTTTAGTCAGTGTCCTGTATAGTTTAAACAGTAGTTTGGGGGGTTTTAACTCTAGGAACTCTGATATATTAGTTGGAATTTGTAAACCTCCATCAATATGCTTAAATTTGTTTCTAATTATAGCATATGTTTGCTAACAGTGCAGCAGTAAGACCCGGTTGCGCTGATCGGAGGTCACAAAAATTAGTGTTACATCAGTGTGTAAGTTTGTCGAACATTTATTTTTCTGGTCCCCTCCCTGATCTGACCAGTGATGACATGTTTAGTTGCATGTGGTCATTCAACCACTAGGTGGTGTCCTGAAAATAACGTGGGCTGCATTAATTAATTGGTGATGGCACACACTTTGTATGGTGCAGCTCTTCTTTCTAGGAATCTGGCCAAATTTATTAGTCCTCCAAAACATTGACGACCCAGTGTTCAGACCAGGAAGCAGT
Source organism: Cyprinodon tularosa (assembly GCF_016077235.1). NCBI lineage: Eukaryota > Metazoa > Chordata > Actinopteri > Cyprinodontiformes > Cyprinodontidae > Cyprinodon > Cyprinodon tularosa. The sequence goes on along the minus strand of NW_024038727.1, from coordinate 4,623 downwards.
GTCGTAGCTTAACACACGTCTCTGCAGCTTCTCTACTGTTACACACTCATCACTCGCTCCAGACAGTGTCTTGCCCAATAACAAAATCTAATAAATTAGCAAATATTCCCAAAGGAGTAAATCATGGTAATATAATTAAAATTAAAATAACTCCAATTGGGGAAAAAGTTAAAATGATTAAATGTGGTTTATTTAACATAAGATCTCTTTCTCAAAAAGTCTGCTAGTAATGACTTGATTTATGATAATCGCATTCATTTATGTTGCCTTACAGAAATCTGGCTGCAGCAAGAGGATTATGCAAGCATAAATGAGGCAACTCCTTCTCGTTGTTTAAATTTTCACATGCCCTGAAATTCTGGGCAAGGAGGAGGAGAAGCATCATTCTTTCAATCTAACTTGCTGATTACTGTAAAAGCAGTTAATAATTACAACTCTGTTGAACATTTAACCCTTAGTTTCCCTCACCCAAATTGCAAAGCAAGAAAACCTCTTCTTTTTGTAACTTTATATCGTTTATCAGGTCCTTACTCTGAATTTTTAGATGAGTATTCAAAGTTCCCCTCTGATTTACTTTCTCAGTACTATTTCTCTGAGATACTGACAGGGCCATCATAGTAGGGGAATTTAACATCCATGATGAAATTGAAGGTCATGGCTTAAGTGCAGTCTTAAATAATAATTTAGACGCTATTGGCTTTGTTCAAAATTTTAATAGTTCCACACATTCTGACTTCATAGTTTGGACCTTGTGCTGACATATGGCATATAAATAACAGTATTTCCTCACAACCCTGTCCTCTCTGACCACTTTTTAATAACCTTCAGGATTATGTTAAAAGAGTTTTCCTCCCCCAAAAGAAGGGTTCACTTTAGCAGATTATTATCACATAGTGCTGTTATAAATTAATCTGTTTAAAATTCTCTCTCCTCTGTGTCACTGTGCAGTGCTGCAGAGGGCAAAAGCTTAGTTTATTCCCCGTCACAGGTTGATGATTTTGTTGATGGGGATGCTAGTTCTCTGTTTACTGCCTTAGACAATTGCAGCCCCTTTGATAAAGGAAAACATAGAAAGCTGGTTCCTTGGTTTAATATATAGCTGCGTACTTTGAAGAAAAATGCTAGGAAACTATTGAGAAAATCATGCTCCACAGGCCTACAGGAATTATACCTAGTCTGGAAAAATAGCTTACTACTGTATAAGAGGACCCTTTGTAAGGCAAGAGCAGCACATTTCTCCTTATTAATAGAGGAGAATAAGAATAATACTAGATATCTTCTTAATTCAGTTGCCTAACTCACCCAGAGCCATAGCTCTCCTGAACTATCCATCCCACCTGCTCTTAGCAGTAATGGTTTTATGGGATTCTTATAAATAAGATTGATCATATTAAAAATAAGACCATTAGCACTCCTCTATCTATGATTGGTTTATTCTTTGAAGGTGAGGCAGCATCTGAGGCAGCCATAGAACCTGAACCAGAACCAGGTTTGAACTTCTTTGATCCAGTTTAAGTTTCAGAGTTCGCAAAACTTTTGTCTTCATTTAATCCTTTACTTTGTATGCTAGATCCAGTTCCAACCAGGTTATTTAAGGAGGTATTCCCTTTGATCTCCTCCTCCATTTTAGATGTGATTAATCTATCTCTGTTACAGGGATATGTACCTAAAGCTTTTAAGGTTGCTGCAATTAAACCTCTGCTTAAGAAACCATCTCTTGACCCAGATGACTTGGTCAATTATAGACCTATATCCAATCTTCCTTTCTGATCTAAAATTCTTGAAAAAGTAGTTGCCAAACAAGTTTGCGATCACTTCCACCATAATGAACTTTTTGAAGAGTTTCAGTCTGGTTTACAAGCATCTTTATGCTTGTACTTTTTAGCTTCCTGTTTTTAATATTTTATCTGCCTGTACAGTGTCCTTGGGTGTTTTGATATGGCGCTTTCAAATAAAATGTATTATTATTATTATTATTATAAATCCAGATGAAGCTAACCCATTACATAGATTACAAGCATGTCTCGAAGACATAAAAACCTGGATGACTCTTAACTTTCTCCTTCTGAATGCAGACAACACAGAAGTTATAGTCTTTGGAGTCTTTGAAAAATAAGATAATTAGTAAGTAACCTCATTTTGATGGGATTAAACTGATTTCAGATAATAAAGTAAAAAAAACTGTTATTCTTGATTAGAACCTGTCATTTAAATCCCACATAAAAGAGGTTTCTAGAATTTTCTTCTTTTATCTGGTGTAATGAGAAACTAGTCCATGCATTTGTTACTTCAAGGCTGGACTATTGTAATTCTTTACTATCAGGAAGTCCACAAACTGTAGTTAAAAGCCTTCAGCTGATCCAAAATGCTGCAGCCAGAGTTCTGATGAAAATGAAAAAGAGAGATCATATCTCTCCTATCCTGGCTTCTCTTCTTTGGCTTCCTGTTAAATCCAGAATAGAATTAAAAATCCTCCTTCTCACATATATAACCTTAAATGGCCAAGCTCCATCTCATACCAGATATAGGATTGCTCCTTATGTTCATAACAGAGCACTTCGCTCTCAATCTGCAGGTTTACTAGTGGTTCCTAGAATTTCTAAAAGTAGAATGGGAGGCAGATCTTTTAATTATCAGGCTCCTCTCCTGTGGAACCAACTACTACTTTTAGGGCCGGATTTATCAAGATCCAATTTTGCGTGCAGTAATTTGCGCTCGCAAACTGGAATTTTGCACGAGGGGCTGAACCATGGTTTGTGGGTGATTTAACAAGAGCGATTGCGTAACTGGTGGCAGGTGCAAAACTGTAGGAGACGCCCTATTTAAATGATGGTTTTGCGCATTTTGTGGTTTGCGGCAAAGAAAAAAAAAGAAATATATATATTTATATAAACTTTGGAAACCTTTATTCCCTAAGGTGGTATGTGGCTGAATTTCTACTTCACTGCAGTAAAAAACAAAAAAAACAAAAAAAAAACAGGTGTTTTGTATTGGCCTGTAGAAAAATGCACATACACAATAGCTCACAAGAAGTGACTGTGGATAAGATGACTGTGCGTACGCATCCCCACAGCATTGGCATGTTGCTCTGTTGTGTATTAATCTGCACTAATCATAAGATAAAATAAAGTTAATGTTTTATAAGTTTAAAGTTGTTATTACAAATACTGTTATAAGAGCCATTCAAGGCCAAAATGAGAAAAACAGAGCAGTGAGTGTGTGTAACCGTTGCACCTGGCCCAGAGGAGTGGAATCTGCAGGAAAACGCAGGGTTGAGGCCCCTTAGTGATAAGAAGCACACTCATTAAAAATGAAATATTTGACATATCAAGGTTACCCAGCTCAGCAAAATTTGGCCATACAACTTGTGATAAATAGAGTTGTTATTTTCAAGGCACACTGGTCCCAGAAAGGGTGATGCTTTGACTGGGACACAAGGGGGAACCCTAGGCCAGACTGACATGGCTTGAAGTAGGGAAAGGATTAATTTCAACTTGTTTGTGATTGAACTGTCATAAGTTTCTGATTTAAGTGCACCAGATGTTTTCATGGCCTGAGAGACTGCTCTCACAAGAATGTGATGTGTCTATGAATGTCATCGTGATTTGCAGATAAATGCTAATGTGACCTTCACCAAAGACTGTCGTTTAAATATGTAAAAAATATGTTCTGAAGGGGGATTTCCACTGATAAGAACCGTATAAAAGGGAGCTGTTTTCACCATTTGTTCAGCTCAGGTTCACCGGTGACCAGCTCCGTGTGAATGTGTTGTGTTTTGCAATAAACACCCTGGACCTGGACTCAGCTGCCTCTGCCTGAATTTTTGAATCTTTGTTTGAGACTTTTTCTGCTTTTTAAGAACTTTGAATTTTTATAAAACTTAGCTTCAATTTTAAGTCGTCAAGAAGACAATAATAGACGACAATTGGCGAGCCAGCTGCAGGAGGAAAGCAAAAAGGGGACGTCGGACGATCTGCATGCACCAGCTGGAAGGCGTGGAACCCCAAGGGCCCATAATTCACCATTGAAGGTGAGTCAATTCGTTTTAATTTTCTAAATTAGTGGGGAACCAGCCTCCGGCCACTGCTTGTGGGTGTCAGGCGTCACAAAGCTCTTCCAAAAAGAACCTAGTTTTCCAAATGTAATAAAGTAATTTCCAAATTTGATAAGAATTTATATAACAATATATAAAGGCAGATTAAGCTGAGGAAGGGTCCAGGTACGTATGAATGTATGTGAATGCATGTTTTAAGTGTTATTAATGTTTGTGTTAAACTGTTCTGTCTTTGAATTATCTTGTAAATAAGTTAAGCTTAACACGTGATTTTCTGAGCGGATGATTGGTAAAGGGACAGATTGGTCAAAGCGTTTTGACATAGTCTGTGGAAGCCATAATCCGGAACCAATAGTGTGCGCGTGTTACGTGAGGGTATCGGTGACTAAGGTAGTCAGCGTGCTCCACGAGACGGCTTAAGTAGTATTAAGGTATTGGAATAAAGGTATTGAGAGGCTAAGCGATAGCCAGGCTAAGGGATAGCCAGAATATTACCGGTTAAGCAATATCAGAGAATAGTACCGCTCGACCATCCGGAGGACGTCTATGCATTTCCAGTTATCTGGGGT
>NW_024038726.1:0-15129 GCF_016077235.1 Cyprinodon tularosa | reverse complement strand
AATCAACAGAAATTTAAAATGCAGCATAAAACAGAAATATACTGACACAACACAATAAAATGCCATCAACACAATATACTGCAGCATCACAGCAATATAAATGCGGCATCAACAGCAATATACTGCAGCATCAGCATCAATATACTGCATTATCAGCAGCAATATACTGCAGCATCAACAGCAATATGCTGCACCCATCAACAGCAATATACTGCAGCATCAGCAGCAATATACTGCAGCATCAACAGCAATATACTGCAGCATCAACAGCAATATACTGCAGCATCTACAGCAATATACTGCAGCATCAACAGCAATATACTGCAGCATCAACAGCAATATACTGCAGCATCAGCAGCAATATACTGCAGCATCAGCAGCAATATACTGCAGCATCAACAGCAATATACTGCAGCATCAGCAGCAATATACTGCAGCATCAGCAGCAATATACTCCAGCATCAGCAGCAATATAATGCGGCATCAACAGCAATATACTGCAGCATCAGCATCAATATACTGCAGCATCAACAGCAATATAATGCGGCATCAACAGCAATATACTGCAGCATCAGCATCAATATACTGCATTATCAGCAGCAATATACTGCAGCATCAACAGCAATATGCTGCAGCATCAACAGCAATATACTGCAGCATCAGCAGCAATATACTGCAGCATCAACAGCAATATACTGCAGCATCAACAGCAATATACTGCAGCATCAACAGCAATATACTGCAGCATCAACAGCAATATACTGCTGCATCTACCCGTTTGTTTATGTTGTTAAATGAAATTATATTAAGACTCTGACCTTTGATTGTTAGCTTAACTTCTTTCATCATCATTAATTCTCCTTTGCTGCTGTAGACTCTGCAGGTGAAGATCCCATGATGTTTAATTAATAGGCCTCCGCTGCTGAAACGCTTTAAGCCAACTTCACAGGGATAACTCAGAGTCAGACTGAGGTCTCCAGTTCTCAGCAGGTCTTCATTCATCCTGGTTCTGTTTCTGAAGGCCTGGTCCTGTTCTTCAGGACGATCAGAACCGTTATCAAACACATGGACCTTCCAGTTTGAGGAGTTCTTCCACTCCACTCTAACGTCTCCAGGCAGGTTCTCTGTGGTTGTGAAGGGCAGCAGGACAGACTCCACCCCTGACTCCACCTCCACCTGTTGGACTGAGAGGACAACAGAGGACAGGATGAGTTGGACAGACGGCAGCAGCTCTGAGGACAACAGAGGACAGGATGACTTGGACAGACGGCAGCAGCTCTGAGGAAAACAGAGGACAGGATGACTTGGACAGACAGCAGGAGCTCTGAGGACAACAGGAGACAGGATGAGTTGGACAGACGGCAGCACCTTTGAGGACAAAAGAGGACAGGATGAGTTGGACAGACGGCAGCAGCTCTGAGGACAACAGAGGACAGGATGAGTTGGACAGACGGCAGGAGCTCTGAGGACAACAGGAGACAGGATGAGTTGGACAGACGGCAGCAGCTCTGAGGACAACAGAGGACAGGATGACTTGGACAGACGGCAGCAGCTCTGAGGAAAACAGAGGACAGGATGAGTTGGACAGACGGCAGCAGCGCTGAGGACAACAGAGGACAGGATGAGTTGGACAAACGGCAGCAGCTCTGAGGACAACAGAGGACAGGATGAGTTGGACAAACGGCAGCAGCTCTGAGGACAACAGAGGACAGGATGAGTTGGACAGACGGCAGCAGCTCTGAGGACAACAGAGGACAGGATGAGTTGGACAAACGGCAGCAGCTCTGAGGACAACAGAGGACAGGATGAGTTGGACAGACGGCAGCAGCTCTGAGGACAGCAGAGGACAGGATGAGTTGGACAAACGGCAGCAGCTCTGGGGACAACAGAGGACAGGATGAGTTGGACAGACGGCAGCAGCTCCGAGGACAACAGAGGACAGGATGAGTTGGACAGACGGCAGCAGCTCCAAGGACAACAGAGGACAGGATGAGTTGGACAGACGGCAGCAGCTCTGAGGACAGCAGAGGACAGGATGAGTTGGACAAACGGCAGCAGCTCTGGGGACAACAGAGGACAGGATGACTTGGACAGACGGCAGCAGCTCTGAGGACAACAGAGGACAGGATGAGTTGGACAGACGGCAGCAGGACATTTTCTCTGACTGAGGTTCTGGTTCTGAAATGCTTCTCTTCTGACCCATCTACTGGTTCTGATCCAGTTTATCCAGCAGTAGAACTGGTTCCACCAAAGCTTCCATTGATCAGAGGAGAAGTTCTGGAAACTGGTCCCAGTCTGGACCGGACCTCTGCCTCCTGCTCTGGTTCCTCATCTTCACTCATTCTAATGTTGGTTCTGGTCCAGTTCTGCCCTCAGTCCATCACAGTAACTGGGACTCTGAACCTCACACACACTCATTGACCTTTGACCTTCTAATGAGCCTCTGATCACTATTGATCACAACTGATCAGCTGATTGGATCAAAAACAACAAGATCAGATTAAACTGCTGACCTTTGACCTTTAGCTGAACTTGTTTCACCATCAGGACGTCTCCTTTGCTGCTGTAGACGCTGCAGGTGTAGAACCCACTGTCTCCACCTGTGGGGAACCTCAGAGTCAGACTGAGGTCTCCAGTTCTCAGCAGGTCTTCATTCATCCTGGTTCTGGTTCTGTAGAGCTGGTCCTGTTCTTCAGGACGATCAGAACCGTTATCAAACACATGGACCGTCCTGTCTGATCTCTTCCACTCCACTCTAACATCTCCAGGCAGGTTCTCTTTGGTTATGCAGGGCAGCAGGACAGACTCCACCCCTGACTCCACCTCCACCTGTTGTTGGACTGAGAGGACAACAGAGGACAGGATGAGTTGGAGGTTTGGACCTGTTCACTTCCTGTTTGGATTAACTGAGTGTGCAGCTGTTCAGAGGAACTCCATCTGAAGTTATTTTCTCTGTGATATCTCTGTATCTAAGTAAGGGGCGACAGTGGCGTTGGATGTAGGAGTTTGCCCTGTAATCGAAGGGTTGACGGTTCAAGCCCCGACTCCGACTTTCATTGTCGTTGTGTCCTTGGGCAAGACACTTCACCTGCATTGTCTACTGATGGTGGTCAGAGGGCCCGGTGGCGCCAGTGTACGGCAGCCTCGCTTCTGTCAGTGAGCCCCAGGGCAGCTGTGGCTACAATGTAGCTTGCCACCATCAGTGTGTGAGTGTGTGTGTGAATGGGGGAATGAATGTAGTGTAAAGCGCTTTGGTCAGGTCTCCTAACTTGAATAAAGGCGCTATATAAGTACATGCCATTTACCATTTACCATTTAACTCTAACTGACTACTTTAAAACATAGCACCTTCTGCTGCACTTTTCTACTGAGCACTTGTCAGTTTCACACGGTTTTATTTCTGATAGCAAGGAGTAGCTAGCCTAGGCTAGCGCTAGCTTAGCATTGCTATGGCTTCTCTCTCTCCCTCCCTTGACTCTTTTCCAACTCTTCCTTCTTCCTCTCCTCTCTCCTGCTCTCTGTGTCAGATGTTCAGTTATTCCTCTGCCTCCTTTAGTGATAATGGGATGTGTAATAAGTGTAGTATTTTAGTAGCTTTGGAGGCGAGGGTGTCAGAGTTAGAATCCAGGCTTCAGGCTGTTGAACATCCAGGAGTTAAAGTAGGCCCCCCACGTAGCTGTCCTCCAAAAGTGCCTGAGCAGCCAGGCGATTGGGTAACTGTACGCAGAAAGCGTAGTCGTGGATCTCTGCCCACTGGTCACCACCAACCCGTTCACGTTTCTAACCGGTTTTCCCCACTCAGTGACACACCCACTGAGAAGCCCACTCTGGTGATTGACAGCTCCATAGTCAGAAACGTGGCATTAGAGACACCAGGGACCATAGTCAAATGTTTGCCGGGGGCCAGAACGGGCGACATCAAATCCTACCTGAAACTACTGGCTAAGGATAAGGTTAAATACAGTAAGACTGTTATTCACGCTGGTGGTAATGACACCCGGTTACGCCGATCGGAGGTCACTAAAATTAGTGTTGCTTCGGTGTGTAAGTTTGCCAAAAAAATGTGGGACTCCGTAATTTTCTCTGGTCCCCTCCCTGATCTGATCTGACCAGTGATGACATGTTTAGCCGCATGTCGTCATTCAACCGCTGGTTGTCTAGGTGGTGTCCTGAAAACAACGTGGGCTACATTAATAATTGGCAATCCTTTTGGGGAAAGCCTGGTCTGATTCGGAGAGACGGCATCCATCCCACTTTGGATGGTGCAGCTCTTCTTTCTAGGAATCTGGCCACATTTATTAGTCCTCCAAAACCCTGACCACCCAGGGTGCAGACCAGGAAGCAGAGTTGTAGTTTAACACACATCTCTGCAGCTTCTCTACTGTTACCCACTCTTTACTCCATCCAGACAGTGTCTTACCAACGACCAAAATCTAATAAATTAGCAAAGATTCCCAAAGGAGTAAATCATGATAATCTAATTAAAATAAAGTTAAAACAGTTAAATTTAGTTTATTAAATATTAGATATCTCTCTTTAAAAACCCTGGGAATCAATATGACATAGCTAGCTGATAGCCCAACAGATTTACAGTAACAAGCAGACCATTATGACTGTTGCCATATAATTCCTCTTGGTACTGAAAATGATTTAGGGAGTAAAATTTTATACAACAGACACAAAGATGGAAAGGGAGGTGAGAAAGAAAAAACAAAGCAATAAAAATAGACAAAAACCTAGGAAAATGTAAAAACATTGTGGTTAATTGTGCTAGCATTCCAGGAACATGTCTAGACATTTTCAACAAAAAAACTGAAAGCCTGTTTAGTCAATGAAACAAGACCCATACAGTGAGCGGTGACTTTAATTTTGATCTTCTGAATCCCCAGAAAAATGTTAAAACAACAGATATTATTAATACCATGTTTAAAAAGAATATTCTTGCTCTTTTCCCAAAGGAGTAAATCATGATAATCTAATTAAAATTAAAATAACTCCAATTGGGGAAAAAGTTAAAACAATTAAATGCGGTCTGTTTAACATAAGATCGCTTTCCTCTAAAAGTCTACTAGTTAATGACTTGATTTGTGATAATCACATTGACTTGTGTTGCCTTACAGAAACCTGGCTGCAGCAAGAGGATTATGTGAGCATAAATGAGGCAACTCCTTCAAGCTATTTAAATTTTCACATCCCCAGAAGTTCTGGGCGAGGAGGAGGAGTAGCAACAATCTTCCAGTCTGACTTACTGATTACTCCCAAAACAATTAATACCTACAACTCTTTTGAACATTTAACCCTTAATTTCCCTGATCCAAATTTCAAGGCAAGAAAACCTCTTCTTTTTGTAACTTTGTATCGTCCACCAGGTCCTTACTCTGAATTTTTAGATGAGTTTTCAGAGTTCCTTTCTGATTTGGTATTAAATACTGACAGGGTCATCATAGTGGGAGATTTTAACATCCATGCTGACATTGAAGGCGATAGCTTAAGAGCAGCCTTTAATGCTATCTTAGACACTATTGGCTTTGTTCAAAATGTGAATAGTCCCACACATTCTCATCTTCATACTTTGGATCTTGTGCTGACATACGGCATAGAATGTGAAGAAATAACAGTATTTCCTCACAACCCTGTCCTCTCTGACCACTTTCTAATAACCTTCAGGATTACTTTAACAGAGTTCTCCTCCCCCAAAAGAAGGTTCAATTTTAGTAGATCTTTATCAGATAGAGCAGTTATAAATTTTAAAGAATCTGCTTCACTTTCTCTCTCCTCTGTGTCGCTGAGCAGTGCTGCAGAGTACAAAAGCATAGCTTATTCCCCTTCACAGGTTGATAATTTTGTTGATGGGGTTGCTAGTTCTCTGCGTATTGCCTTAGACAACGCAGCTCCTTTGAAAATGAAAACCGTTAAAAATAGAAAGCTTGCTACTTGGTTTAATGCAGAGCTGCGTACTTTGAAGCAAAATGCTAGGAAACTGGAGAGAAAATATCGCTCCACAGGCCTGCGGGAGTCCTTCCTAGTCTGGAAAAATGGTTTACTGCTGTATAAGAGGACCCTTTGTAAAGCAAGAGCAGCATACTTCTCCTCATTAATAGAGGAGAATAAGAATAATCCTAGATTTCTTTTTAATACAGTTGACAAACTCATCCAGAGCCATAGCTCTGTTGAACCGTCCATTCCACCTGCTCTTAGCAGCAATGATTTTATGGGATTCTTTATAAATAAGATTGATCTTATTAAAATAAGATCATAAGCACTCCTCTATCCGCGATTGTACCTGAGGTAGTCATGGAATCTGAACCGGGTTGAACAGTTGAACTCAGAGTTGGCAAAATTATTGTCTTCATCTAAGCCTTCAACTTGGATGTTAGATCCAGTTCCAAGCAGGTTATTTAAGGAGGTATTCCCTTTGATCTCCTCCTCCATTTTAGATTTGATTAATCTATCTCTGTTACAGGGATATGTACCTAAAGCTTTTAAAGTTGCTGGAATTAAAATTCTGCTTAAGAAACCGTCTGTTAGGTTTTATTATTTATACATCATGTGCATTGTTATTTTGTTAGTCAGATTAGACAGAGCAGAAGGCCTTCCTTCACATTGTGGATGTCGCACATGCCTTCGTGTCTTTAAGAATACACAGGATATGGGCACATCTTGGAGCCGGTCTGATGGGAGAGCTGCTGTATCTGTAACCCTGAAGCATACTGTAGAAGCAAGCTGCATGGAGTTCAAGACATGGATGGCGTGTCAGTTTCTGATACGGACAGCTAAGCATCCACATGATGCAACACATAGACTCAGAAGGTATAAGAAGCAGGAGATGACGTTGTTCGGGGCTCAAACTTTGCCGGACGCTTGCGGACGTGATTTTTGAGACCACAGCTGTGCAGCTCTAAGCATTTTTCTCTGTCCTGTAACGACCTGATCTGGAATAAACTCTGTTACTTTTTATTCCTGTTTTTATAGTCCTTTTTTATATGGTTTTACCCAGTTTGAGTTAAGAGTAGTAAATAACTTGCTCCCAGGAAAAGAACCGATGAGGAGGCCCCCGGGGCGCTACAGCCTTCCTTCCAAGGGGACAAATCCTCCTCACTTTAACAAATTGGTGTTTCCGCCCGTGACCTGGAAGCAGGACAACAGAGCCACCGACGGAAAAAGCTCCACAGCCTGCGGCCGAAACAACTGATAAGGTGAGGAGATTCCTTATTACAAAATATCTCCAGTGTTTTTACTGTTAAAACACTTTGGCTGTGTTGTGATTTTCTGAAGTGAGCTGAAGCTTTTTATGCAAAAGAGGACAGAGAAATTGCTCAGAGTGGGCTTTTTCTCTTTCCTTCTCTTCTCTTATAAAAGGAAAGAGAGAGACGATAAAATGGAACCCCATAAAACATATTAGGCCGAATCCCGAATTAGGCAACTTGTTTGTCTAATTCCAGAGTTGGTGGAGTGAACTAGGCGGAACTATATATATAAATCTTTTTTCTTTTCTCTAAATTTCTTTTCATTTTTTTTCTTTCCTTTTTTTCTTTTCACTGACGGACGTATTTCTTTGACGGACGCGCTTCCTTAGCAGAAAAGCGGCTCACTGAAGTTTATAGGTAAAAAGTTTAAAGCCCAGAGGGATCTCACGTAAGACGTCGAGGTCTAATTTTATACACGGTGTGAACGGAAGGTGTGAATAATTGATGCATGTGGACTAGAAAATTGAATCCAGAAATACCTCGTTAGCACCAGAAGGAAGAAACAAAACTTTTGGATCTGATTAGACAAACCAAGTTCAATTTTAGTAACTATGTTTCTGACAAGGATTCTGAACAGGAACAGGTGGAGCAAAACGGGGCTCAGGGAGGTGAGCAGGCACTCGACACTTCAGAGGGTAAGAAAAACCTCCCATGAATACATCTAATATTGCAGAAACAGAGCCTATTATGGACCCCAGTCCACACCAAGGTGTCAGAGAAATCTTTCGTAAGGCTGGTGATGTTTCCATCAAACCCATGTGTGCAGATGCCTGTTATAGAGTTGTGAGAAGGTCAGATAAATTGTGAAATAAGGCCTATAGAGGAAGATTTGAGACAAGAGGTACGACTGGAGTTTCAGATGCAAGATTTAATAAAGGAGGCGGTAAATAAGGCATTTCAGCGAGTGTCAACAATGTATAGAATAAGCACAGCACATGAAGGGCACAGTCTAGGGGCAGCTGACAGTCTGAGAGGGAGAGATGAGCAGAGGAAGCCACATACGGATAGCAATGAGGAAGATATGATACAAATGGAAAGGAGAAGATTAGAATTGCAACTACAACTGCAGGAGATGGATCAACAGCTGGCAGAAAAACAGATGCAGTTAAATAAAGTAACGGACAGAAAAGGGGTGTTTAAACATGTGGAACAGTTTTGCTATGGGGGACAGGAGGGAGCTACAGACATGGGACAACCGCACACAGAGGATCAGTGCCTTTTGATGATAAATGACAGGATTGATAGAGCTGTGGAACTAGTCAAGGATGCCATAAGAATAACACAGAACAAGCTTGCCTACTCACAGCCGCTTGACCCCGCTGGAAGCAAATATAACCTGAGTAAGGAGAATAATAGAAGTGACAGGGAGATGGTAGTCCAGATGCCATTAGTTCAGACATATAACGATGCAGGTAGAGTACAGACGGTCAGCTACAACCCCCTAACTTCTACTGATAGTGCCTCATTTAGATACAAACTTCCAGATCCTACAAAAGCAGCCCCAGTGTCGGACCAATTTTGGGCAGCCCTAAGAGCTACCTACCCAAATGAAACAGACTGTATTCTTATAAAGGAACGGGAAAAAGAAAATAAAGCAAAAAAATCACAGAATAAAAATACCCAGACAAATATGACTAACCCTGAATGTGTGACTCTTGCCAGCATGCACGCGGAGGAGGACTACCAGATGTACCAATACGCACAGGCAGCAGCGTTTGCTGGGGGACGTGGCAGAGAGAGGTAGCCTGGGTGCCAGTCCGAACTTAGTCCCGCCCACAACGTTTGAGGTGGGGAAGTTCGGTCTGGCTCTGCTCCATAGTAGCGCGAGTATTATCGCCCACTGTCAGGCGATCCAATCAAATTGTCAGGGCGGGCTTTATACGATGATGGACAGATGATCAAGAGTAACGTTATCAACCACGTGACCAAAGCGCGCTTGGGTGACAACAATAATGGCTGCCGCTGGAGAGTTTGGGTGAGTAGATTCTGCTATTAGGTCTGTTCTAGAAGATATCGACAGCAAATTAATTTTAAAAGAGGAACAGAGAAACGCGATCAAGTCTCATCTTCTTATTCTAGGCGTGCAACTGCACGCTTTGATTTTTGTGGACAACAACTATGCGTCGCTTAACATACGTCACGCACTCCGTTGCTCTTATTGGTTGTAGGTCTATCCAATTGAGTGCAGAGGCATTTCGTTCAAAACACGCCCCATAATCACAGCTCTATGGAGCAGCATCAGACTCATTCTGACTAGAATTGAGTCGGACTACGTCAGGCTAAGAGAGAGGGGCAGAGGATAAGATCAAAACGACAGGTATATCACTTGCTGGGTCTGCGGACGAATGAGACATAGAGCAAAGTGGTGTCAAAACGGTTATCCTACACACCGTTTGCAGCCCCAGAGGAGTGAACTGAGAGAGGGACAGAGATGCCAGTGCCGCAAGCCGCCCCACCCCCAGCAATACTAGGGAGGCCGGGATCCCACTAGTTGTGTAGTTATGGAGGTAGTTGTTTTTAGAAATTTCCAGCAGCAGTGATAGATATTTTGATTGACGGCAGTAACTGTTCTTTTATGGTTGATACGGGGGCCAGATACAGCACCCTGAATCTTTATGTGCCCACCTCCCAAAAATCTACACAGGTAATGGGATTTTCAGAAGGAAAAAAAAACAACACATACCACTTTTTCAGAGCCCCTTAGAGGTGTTCTCCTATTTGAAAATTCAAACATGTCATTTTTGGGGGACGCTTAGAATTAAAAATCATTGGGTGTGAAAACTTATTTTGTCTAACGTGAGCAAATAAATCTTAGGTTTCCATAAATGTGCACATCTAGTTTAACAAGGATCCTAAAATGAGGCTGAAAAGCACTGGTGCAGAGGTCTTAAGACCGGACTGGTGAAAAGATTATGACTTTTTGTTTAAATTGGGAAAAAATCCTCTAAGAAGATAAATCTAAATTGATACTGATGGATTAAACAAACTTTATGTGGCCAATGTCTGTCTGTCTGTCCTAAATGTGGAACGCATGTGAGGTAGAATGTGTGTGGTCAAGTTGGGAATGATTAAGAATATTTTATGATGTGACATTAACATGATTAACATGATTTGCATTTTTACAGGATTGAGAAGGAGCACTGGGGGCATAACAGAAGGGTAATCGTATCAAACATGTTGCTCAGGGGCCCCACCTATGAGAGGCCCTGACAAGACCAGAGCAGGTTGCTGTTGTAAGGTGTGAGGTAATTTTTGGGTGTGGAGTGCAGCTGAGATACTGTAGATTAATAGATTATAGATTAGAAAAAAAATAAAATAAAATTTTAATATATAATTATGGGAGTGGGTGTTTTTACTTTTTGGGAAACTAAAATCTCAGACAGGGGCATCTCTAATCATTACTAACACTTTTCACTGTTCATCTGGGCATGACTTTCTTTGCATGACGTGTTAAATTCTGCTAACTTTACAAATTTTTGTGAATGAAGTGATTAACTATTGACTAATTGATGAACTGTTTGATTGCTTTTTCCTGGTAACAAACCAGAGGGGTCATTTACTTTTTCCCTGCTTGTAGAGAGTGACAGTGCGGCTGTCAGGGAGCAGGCATGATTATTCAGAGGCCCATTTAAGGAGGATCAGGAGATCATTTTGCTTAAATATGTTCTTTTTTCTTTTTCAGGCTGTGTTTGTAACAATCCTTAAATGTTAACATTTTTTCTTCCAGGACAGGCTGACAAAAGTCTCATCCTTCATTGTGTTTTGTTTAAGATGTGCATTAACCCTTATTTTCCCAACAGCTGCAGAAGTTCTGGCATGTGAAATGGACAACTTGGCTGAGAGTGACTAGAGCAAGAGAGAGAGAGGGGTTCAGATAGTTGAAAAATTTTTGATAGAAGGATTTGAATAGATTCGGACTGACTGGACTGACTTGGTTAGTAACTGGACTGACTTGGTTAGTAACTGGACTGGATCGGAACCATGGATTAGGACATTAGAGAGATGGTGTAAGAACGCAGCATGCCAGAGACAGGGTGTAGAGATTGTGAGCTGCATGTTTTGTTCCCGGCTGAAGGCCATTCTGGTGAGCTCTGAGTTTGTTTTAATTCCTCTCTGGTTCTGATATGACCTATGAGGTAGAGATGGATGTGGTGGTTTGAAGCTCACAGACTTTTGTTGGGGTGGAATTGCGCCCCCATTAAGAGCAGTCATGCTGACAGAGGCATTAAATGAATGACATGATGAACCAACAACTATCTGGAGGAGTCAGAGGCACCACTGGGGTTTTTGTTGTCTTACATGTTTGTCGTTGTTTGGGTCTGTATGTTTGTTTGTTTGTTTTTTCTGTTTGTTTACTAACATCTTAGCCTTTATGAAAAAAAAAAAAAAGACGTGGCACGCATGTTAATTTTGTTTGAATAGTTTTGACTACACTACGGATGGAAATGTTTCAAAATGAACAATGGATCTTTGTTTGGAGAGACATTGGACACTTTCTTTCTTGAGTCACAGGATGGATTAACCTACAAGGGGCACAGAGACTAACTTTGCTCCTAAACTACAGAAGGAGGGATGGTTTGCAGCTGCTGAGATGCGAACATTAAGGAAATGACTGGATGCCCACTGCTTTGGACGAGAAAAGAACACTGGCAGTGATGGGTTGATGGAAGGTCATGGGATCATCGGACAAGACGGATGAAAAAAGATAAGTGAACTGACACACCAGATTTCTTATTCACAATGAAAAATTATGGGCAACTTATTTTAAACCGGTTTATTAATATAGATCTATGAATAATATATTAGCTTTACGAGGATCAACAGGTAGATGTAAAATGTTTCCAAACAACAAGGCAGTAGTTGAGGATTTTTATTATTATTTTAATTTTTTTTTTTTTGTATTTTTTTTAAATAAAAATATCAGTAGCGATGGCAACAACATAAAGTATAAATTATAGGAGTATTTTTATCGACAGGTTTTAAATGGTCTGCTAAATTTTCTCTATATCATCAGGGGGTGGGGTATTCTTAAATAGAGGAATAAAAAGGAGGATTTAGAGATGTTTTACTATGTGATAAATTAAACTGGGGTTTAGAAAAATAGTTTGGTCAGTTGTTAATTAGCAGAGTATTTAAGGGACCACAAGTTGAAACTTTAACATTTGGTAATGGTAAAGTAGCAACACTAAAATGCAATTTAGGAAAAATTTTAACATTTTAGGACCAAATGTTTAAAATAAATGATGATTTCTTTCAATAAAAGTAATAACGATGAAGACTTAATGGGTTAATGAGCTTATGGCGATTCAATATCAGGCCCAGGAACTAAAACTTCACCATTTATTTTTTATTTTATTTTGATTTTGTTTTATTTATTTTGATTAATATTATTTGTTTTTTGTTTTTTACTGCGAGCAGAGTTATAGATAGCATTTGAGGGGCTATATACAATTTGGGGGATGGGTAACCATACTTTTTATGCATGAAGCAATAAGAATACCTGACTTTACTTCACTAAAGCAATCGATACTTTAGAGGGAATGCACACTTAATAAATTACAATATCACCCCTCCTTGAACCGCCACCTTAACGTGGTGGAGGGGTTTCAGCGCCTGAGTGATCCCAGAGGCTATGTTGTCGGGGGCTAAATGCCCCTGGTAGGGTCTCCCAAGGCAAACAGGCTCTGGATGACAGGTCAGACGAAGAGCGGTTCAAAAACCCTTATGACGAGGACTACAGCGAGGCACGTGACGTCGCCCGGTACGGCGGAGCCGGGACCCCACCCTGGTGCCAGGCCTAGGGTTGGGGTTCGTCGGCGAGCGCCTGGTGGTCGGGCTCTTCCTCGCGGGACCCGGTCGGGCCCAGCCCGAAGGAGCGACGCAAGGCCATCCCCCAGTTGGCCCACCACCTGCAGGGGGAACCATGAGGGACCAGTGCATAGAGGATTGGGCGGCAGTCAGAGGCGGAGACCTCGGCGACCTGATCCGCGGGCGCTTAGACTGGCTCTGGGGACGTGGAACGTCACCTCACTGGCTGGGAAGGAGCCCGAGCTTGTGCGGGAGGTGGAGCGAAACCGGCTAGAAATAGTTGGGCTCACCTCTACGCACAGTCAGGGCTCTGGAACCCAGCTCCTTGAGAGAGGCTGGACTCTCTTCTACTTTAACACGTCTCTTGACCCAGATGACTAGGTTAATTATAGACCTATATCCAATCTTCCTTTCTTATCTAAAATTCTTGAGAAAGTAGTTGCCAAACAAGTTTGCAATCACTTCCACCATAATGAACTTTTTGAAGAGTTTCAGTCTGGCTTTAGAGCTCATCATAGCACTGAAACAGCTCTGGTGAAAGTCACTAATGATATTCTCATGGCCTCAGATAATGGACTTGTATCTGTGCTCGTCCTGTTGGATCTCAGTGCTGCATTTGATACAGTTGATCATAATATTCTTTTATTTAACATAATTATTGGTTAATAATTATACGGTGTTCAAATGACTCAATTGGAAATAATGACGATAATAGCATTATTTAATAATAATAATAACGATAACATTAATAATAATGATTACAATGATAGAGGATATAAATAACAGGATTTTATTCCTACATTAAGATGAATGGTGGAGGCTTTAAAATGATCTATTCTCAATGAATCCATAGCTCAGATATATCTGGAGGTTAAAATTGACTGAAAATTTATGGGTTTTCTTCAACAGAACATATTTTATTTGTTCTGATGAAGAAAAGGGTGGAAAGAAGATAAAACAAGAGAAAAACAGCAAAGCTAAACTAATAAGGATCCATACGTCGTTATCACTTGGTCCTATTTTCTCTCTGTTCGTATCAGTGCGCGCCGTCATTCAGACAGCTAGGGCCTACTAACCTGACAACAGCCAGATGCATGTCTCCCTCCGCCCAGCTAGGAGCTAGGCGGAGGGAGACATGCATCTGGCTGTTGTTGAGCTCGCTGTCTGAATGACGGCGCGCACTGATACGAACAGAGAGAAAATAGGACCAAGTGATAACGACGTGTGACTTTTTCCACTACAACGTTTTTGGAATGCAAAAATATCGCTCTTTTGAACACATAATGTTTTGGGAAGAGAAACGTTTTATTTCGCTGGGTCTAGCAAACCTGCCGGACTACTTTCGGCTTGACCAAAACTGGACGAGAACTCTGCTCCCAGGACGCTGCCAGGGGTAAGTCAGTGTGATTGCATGACACTGGTGATGGGGATGCCATACAGATTCATGTCAAAAATACCGAACTATCCCTTTAAGGCTTTATATGTGAGAAGGAGGATTTTAAATTCTATTCTGGATTTAACAGGAAGCCAATGAAGAGAAGCCAGGATAGGAGAGATATGATCTCTCTTTTTCATTTTCATCAGAACTCTGGCTGCAGCATTTTGGATCAGCTGAAGGCTTTTAACTACAGTTTGTGGACTTCCTGATAGTAAAGAATTACAATAGTCCAGCCTTGAAGTAACAAATGCATGGACTAGTTTCTCAGCATCACCCCTGGACAGGAGATTGCTCATTTCTGCAATATTCCTCAGATGAAAGAAGGAAATTCTAGAAACCTCTTTGATCTGGGATTTAAATGACAGGTCCTGATCAAAAATAACACCAAGATTTTTTACTTTATTATCTGAAATCAGTTTAATCCCATCCAAATGAAGTGACTGGCTAATCAGTTTCTTTTTCAGAGACTCTGGTCCAAAGACTATAACTTCTGTTTTGTCTGCATTCAGAAGCAGAAAGTTAAGAGTCATCCAGGTTTTTATGTCTTCAGACATGCCTGTAATCTATGTAATGGGTTAGCTTCATCTGGATTATAGACAGATATAGCTGGGTATCATCAGCATAACAGTGGAAATT
>NW_024038725.1:0-35670 GCF_016077235.1 Cyprinodon tularosa | reverse complement strand
AAGCTCTCTTTCCCGGCTCTCTGACCAACGTTAAAGCCCCACAGAAGTCACCGTGCCAACAAAGGGAGCGGAAATCTTCCTCGTCATCTGAGGATCGTAATAAAATGGTGAGTCTTTCGGAGGTGCTGGCATGGCACTGTAGAGAAATTGTGCGATTTCGCTGATCCCCTGTCCTGTGGAACAGAAAACTTTGGGAAGGAGGGACTCCAGCGACGATTGGGAAATTCCCGAGGGTCAGATCACCCTGGGTCAGAGGATAGGCTCCGGGTCCTTTGGAACGGTCTTTAAAGGAAAGTGGCATGGTAAGATCCTACCTAAAGTTTGGGGTTTAACTAGTTATAAAAAACCCAACTGATTATCAGTTCATAAGTGAATGTCAGAGTTCAACCAAAGCACTGAGCAGGATCTGCTCTGCCATTTGCTCTTCTCTACCTTTGGGTAAATGCGAAAGTTATCCGACTAAAGAAACCAGACACCAAGAGGTGAATGATATTTGAAAGTATATCATAAAACATCCAGACTCAGCAGCAGAGGGCGTATCCTTTTTATGAGAATTACGGTCATATTTTTATATTACAAATAAAGTAATAGCCAGTACAGCCACCTAGAGGTCTCTGGGTATAAAGTGGTTGGTTGCTTCCTGTTAGAGGAAAAGTCCGGTCAGCAAGGAATAATCAATGGATCATTATTTATACCTAAAACTAATATGTTAAGCTAATATTTAATGAATTCAGCGTTAATCAGTAAAAAAAATAAAAATCCATCATTTTTGTCGCAATCACTGAGTCTGGGAGCGGCCATTTTTGTCCATATATAGTAACCCCTCACTCCTGAAGTCTAGCGCCATTCGCAGGCATGGATGGACTGGGAATCCAGGGCTGTTGGCCAGCCTCATTCATTACTCAGGTTAATCATCTCGTTATCTCAAGAAATCAATAACCGTTTTCTCCTGATAATGAGATAACTATCCCGTTATCAGGAGAAAACAATGGTTTAACCATGATAATGAGATACTAATTATGATTATTAGGTGTGGGAAGGAGGATTTTAAATTCTCTCCTGGATTTAACAGGAAGCTAAAATTTGAGAAATAAAATCTTTCCTTTTCCTCAGAACTGCTGCATTGTTTTTGGTTTAGCTTTTAACTGCTTTGCTGTTAAATGACGGCCTTCTCTTGTAATGGATTTTATCTTTAGGAACTGTCTTGATTATACCATAGCAGCTCATTAGAAGTTATTTACTCTGTGACTGATGCCTCTTCCCTTTCCTCCCAGGTGATGTGGCTGTGAAGATGCTGAACGTCACCGCTCCCACTCCACAGCAGCTTCAGGCCTTTAAAAACGAAGTGGGAGTCCTCAGGTAACTCTGCTCCTTCTGATAAGTCAAATTATTTGGTTAGACTTTGCATTCAAATGCAAAACTAAAAACTATAGTTAAAAATAGGAAATAATCTTCACTTTATCTGTATAAACACAACATTTAAAATAACGTCTTTTTTTATTTCAGCGTTTTAAGAGGCTGAAAAGAAGACCTTTCTGTTTTGGGACATATATTAGAGCCAGCTTGGTTTAACAGGGCCAGCTGTGAAGCTGATTTATTGACTGTTAGGCCTTGTCGTTTGAAAAAGCGATCCCATGTAAGAGAAACAGGAAGAGATGGAGGGAAATCAGACGCTTTTTATCTCTTTATATTTCAATGTATTTTAGGTGCTCTAATATGAAGTGGTCGTGTTCAGAGGTTTTGCAGGCATTTTCTAAACTTGGCAATTTTCTGAAATGTACAACTTTTTTCTTTAAAATTCCCAGCCCATAAAGATCAATGCTAATAGTTTGGAGATGCTATGCTCTAATTTTTGGGCGATATTTCGACTTTTGTTTTTGTAATTTGAGGACTTTTTTTCCTATTCTGCAATTTTTTTTTTTTTTTTTACTATGCACAATTTTTATTTTTACATTGTACAGGTGCTGGTCATAAAATTAGAATATCATGAAAAAGTAGATTGATTTCAGTAATTCCATTTAAAAAGTGAAACTTGTATATTATATTCATACATTACATACAAACTCATATATTTCAGATGTTTATTTTGTTTAATTTTGATGATTACAAATGACAACAAATGAAAATCTCAAATTCATCATATCAGAAAATTAGAATATTACTGAAGACCAATAAAAACAAAGGATTTATAGAAATGTTGGCCAACTGAAAAGTATGAACATGAAAAGTATGAGCATGTACAGCACTCAGTATTTAGTTGGGCCTCCTTTGGCCTGTATTACTGCAGCAATGCGGCGTGGCATGGAGTCGATCAGTCTGTGGCACTGCTCAGGTGTTATGATAGCCCAGGTTGCTCTAATAGTGGCTTTTAGCTCTTCTGAATTGTTGGGTCTGGTGTATTGCATCTTCTTCTTCACAATACCCCATAGATTTTCTATGGGGTTAAGGTCAGGAGAGTTTGCTGGCCAATTAAGAACAGGGATACCATGGTCCTTCAACCAGGTACTGGTAGCTTTGGCACTGTGTGCAGGTGCCAAGTCCTGTTGGAAAATGAAATCTGCATCTCCAAAAAGTTGGTCAGCTGCAGGAAGCATGAAGTGCTCTAAAACTTCCTGGTATGTGGCTGCGTGGACCCTGGACCTCAGAAAACACAATGGACCAACACCAGCAGATGACATGGCACCCCAAACCATCACTGACTGTGGAAACTTTACACTGGACTTCAAGCAACGTGGATGAAGTGCCTCTCTTCTTTTCCTCCAGACTCTGGGACCTTGATTTCCAAAGGAAATGCAAAATTTACTTTCATCAGAGAACATGACTTTTGACCACTCACCAGCAGTCCAGTCCTGTTTCTCTTTAGCCCAGGCAAGACGCTTCTGACGCTGTCTGTGGTTCAAGAGTGGCTTGACACAAGGAATGCGACAGCAGAAACCCATGTCTTTCATACGTCTGTGTGTGGTGGTTCTTGAAGCACTCACTCCAGCTGCAGTCCACTCTTTGTGAATCTCCCCCACATTTTGAATGGGTTTTGTTTCACAATCCTCTCCAGGGTGCGGTTATCTCTCTTGCTTGTACACTTTTTTAGACCACATCTTTTCCTTCCCTTCGCCTCTCTATTAATGTGCTTGGACACTGAGCTCTGTGAACAGCCAGCCTCTTTAGCGATGACCTTTTGTGTCTTGCCCTCCTTGTGCAAGGTGTCGATGGTCGTCTTTTGGACAACTGTCAAGTCAGCAGTCTTCCCCATGATTGTGTAGCCTATAGAACTAGACTGAAAGACCATTTAAAGGCTTTTGCAGGTGGTTTGAGTTAATTAGCTGATTAGAGTGTGGCACCAGGGGCCATCAATTTTGAACCTTTTCACAATATTCTAATTTTCTGATATGATGAATTTGAGATTTTCATTTGTTGTCATTTGTAATCATCAGAATTAAACAAAATAAACATCTGAAATATATGAGTTTGTATGTAATGTATGAATATAATATACAAGTTTCACTTTTTAAATGGAATTACTGAAATCAATCTACTTTTTCATGATATTCTAATTTTATGACCAGCACCTGTATTTAGCATTGTTTTTTTTTTTTTTTTTGTTTCCTGTCTGGTTGCTGGGGTCTTGTTAAAGGTCTAATACTGACACCAAAGACTAATAATGTGGCAGAAAACCTTTAAGCTGGTTAAAATAAAATGTTTTAAATTTTAAACCCAAAGTTTGAGTATGTCTAAGCATTTAGCAGACGTCTGTGACCAAAGCGACTTACAAGGTAGACACAATGTTATAATGAGGAAGGCATTAGCGTGAAGGATCTTCTCTAAGGACCCACCCTGGCAGCCCAGCGGGACCAACCAGACCATCCTGTGTTGAGCTCTAACTCTTGAGCTAGCCAGGGGCTAGCCAACAATATCACTGTAATTGTATACACTCTATTGTTTTTGAAGGTAACTAAATATATTGTGATATATATCATGATTATAGCCCAACTATATTGTGGTATTAGATTTTCTTCATATCGCCCAGCCTTCTCACTCACCCAAATAAAAGGTCAACGTGTTAACAAGGCGTCGGATAATCTCACTTCCACAAAAACAACCCACCCCCCCAAAAAATGATCCATTTACAGCTTGACTATGTTTTGATTCATCAGGAAAACGCGTCACGTCAACATCCTGCTGTTCATGGGCTACACCACCAAGCCCCAGCTGGCCATTGTGACCCAGTGGTGCGAAGGCTCCAGCCTCTACCACCACCTGCACATCATCGAGACCAAGTTTGAGATGATCAAGCTGATCGACATCGCCCGGCAGACGGCTCAGGGCATGGAGTGAGTACCCACCTCTCAAACGCACGTGCTCACATTTCACCAGCAGGGTAAACTACATGCATTCTGTCTCCCCTTAGTTACCTGCACGCCAAGTCCATCATTCACAGAGACCTGAAGAGCAACAGTATCCTTGTTAGCTTCCGCTTTACTATCAATCTTTATAGATCTAAAAATACTAAAATATCTGTATTCTTTGGGGGAAGAAACTGTTTCCTTGACGTTGTGTCCAAGATATTTTCCTCCATGAGGATCTGACTGTAAAGATTGGTGACTTTGGTCTAGCCACAGTCAAGTCTCGCTGGAGTGGCTCCCACCAGTTTGAGCAGCTCTCTGGTTCCATACTTTGGATGGTGAGTGTTTGAAATGACCAATGAAGGCATTTTAGTGGACTCTAGTTTCTGATCAGGTGAAGAATGATTTGTCGGTTTGATATCACCAGGCTCCAGAGGTCATCAGGTTGCAGGACAAGAATCCCTACAGCTTCCAGTCAGATGTGTACGCCTTTGGCATTGTGCTCTATGAGCTCATGTCAGGAGCTCTCCCTTATTCCAACATCAACAACAGAGACCAGGTAACTCTTCATTGCATTAACTGCAAGAACTGTAAAGGCCACAAAAACTGGATCATCGTTTTTACGGCATTATAAAGGATTGTGTAATAAAACTGTAACCATGTAGTCAATAAGTTTATCTTAGTACCAATGAATCAGAAGAAAGAAATGCTAATTGTTCCTATTTACTTACGTTACAGCATGGAGGGCAACATCGCTAAAACCATCGTAATGTTCAAAGCCATTCCTCCTATGTAACCCCTTAGCTCCCCCCATCCGGCCCCGGGCCGTTTCTACGTCACAATTTGTTCCACGTCGAACAGGAAGCAAATCTGTAAACAAATCCAACATATTGTAGCTCTTTAGAATCTCAACTCGATTATAAGTAGGGCTGGGTATTGTTCAAAAATTTTCGGTTCCGGTACCAATACCGATACCTTCACTTCGATACCGGTTCCTGAACGATACTTTTTTTGATACCAGTTTTATAATATTAATTCGAAGAAAAAGAAAATTACACAACATAAAAAAGTACAAATCTTGAGTTTTATTTTAACCTCTGATTTTTCCATTTACATTTTTCCTCTTACATAAAAAAAAATTCAGTGTCTAATATTCACTGTAACATTGTGAGGACCTTTTTACTGAGCAGTTTTCCTTTAGAAAAATTACCATGTCTGACAAACAAGCCCGTTGAATGGGATCCTATTGACAGCGCACCGCTGGTATGTGGGGGTCTGAGCGGCTCCCACAGAAATATTGGAAGGCAGGATGAACTGACTGCACTGATGAAGTTTTCAGGTGGATTTTCCCGCTTAAAAACATAATAAAACTACTTTATTCCCACTGATCACAGCAAATATAGCTGCAAGGCAAATAAAGGATAGAGTAGCTCCGCCCAACGCGCGTCAGAGCCACTTTTGCAACGCGCAGCCAGAGCAGCAAAGCTTCTTCAGCCGCGCGTCAGAAGCTGGTACAAGCAGCAAAAATGAAGCAGCAGATGTGATTTTGCTGCTCCTGCTGCGTCCAGTTTGAAAGCAGCGTGATTCCCTCCGCTCTGGCTTTGCTCCGCCCACGGGCTGCTGAGAGGAGGATGGTGGCGCTGGCTGCGGTCCGCTCTTCTTGCAGTCAAACACCGAGCAACTTTCTGCTCTTAAATTGTTTCTGTGCACGATGTATTGCATTGCGCACTATTGGCATCAGTCTTAATAAAGTGAAGCCGCACTTTTGACCTGGGGGGCATTTTAAAGGGGTTCCACGACGCTGCAACCAGTTCACTACAGATACACAGGAACCCTGGCTGTAGGCGGGACCACCTGTGTATTTTTCCTGGATGACGCAATCACGTTAAGTGTTACAGCCAATCACCGAAACTTGGTACCGAAAGACGAGGCATGTTTCGATACTCTGTAGAACCGAAGCATTTCGGTCGGTACCATAAAAGAACCGATGTTCGGTACCCAGCCCTAAGTATAAGTCAATAAAAACTCAGATAACCGATGATCTGTAATCATATCAGAACTCGTTATTTTCACAACTTGTTTTCTTCTTCAGGCATATCGTGGCATATATGGCGTAATGATTGGGCCATTGGTTTAAGCGTGCAGGCACCAATCCGTGCGCACGATGGGTCAGGTATTCACAATTTAAACATAAAACTTGCGCACACAAAACCTGTCTGATAGACTCTAGACCCACTGTCGTCGCGTTAGACCCACTGTCGTCGCGTTCGGCCCGCTGTCCTCTCGCTCGGCCCGCTGTCCTCTCGCTCGGCCCGCTGTCGTCTCGCTCGGCCCACTAAGCTCGGCCCGCTGTCGTCGCGCTCGGCCCGCTGTCGTCGCTCGGCCCGCTGTCCTCTCGCTCGGCCCGCTGTCCTCTCGCTCGGCCCACTAAGCTCGGCCCGCTGTCGTCGCTCGGCCCACTAAGCTCGGCCCGCTGTCGTCGCGCTCGGCCCGCTGTCGTCGCTCGGCCCGCTGTCCTCTCGCTCGGCCCACTAAGCTCGGCCCGCTGTCCTCTCGCTCGGCCCACTAAGCTCGGCCCGCTGTCGTCGCGCTCGGCCCGCTGTCGTCGCTCGGCCCGCTGTCCTCTCGCTCGGCCCGCTGTCCTCTCGCTCGGCCCGCTGTCCTCTCGCTCGGCCCGCTGTCCTCTCGCTTGGCCCGCTGTCCTCTCGCTCGGCCCACTAAGCTCGGCCCGCTGTCGTCGCGCTCGGCCCGCTGTCGTCGCTCGGCCCGCTGTCGTCGCTCGGCCCGCTGTCCTCTCGCTCGGCCCACTAAGCTCGGCCCGCTGTCCTCTCGCTCGGCCCGCTGTCCTCTCGCTCGGCCCGCTGTCCTCTCGCTCGGCCCGCTGTCCTCTCGCTCGGCCCGCTGTCGTCGCGCTCGGCCCGCTGTCGTCGCGCTCGGCCCGCTGTCGTCTCGCTCGGCCCGCTGTCCTCTCGCTCGGCCCGCTGTCCTCTCGCTCGGCCCGCTGTCCTCTCGCTCGGCCCACTAAGCTCGGCCCGCTGTCCTCTCGCTCGGCCCGCTGTCCTCTCGCTCGGCCCGCTGTCCTCTCGCTCGGCCCACTAAGCTCGGCCCGCTGTCGTCGCGCTCGGCCCGCTGTCGTCGCGCTCGGCCCGCTGTCGTCGCGCTCGGCCCGCTGTCCTCTCGCTCGGCCCGCTGTCCTCTCGCCCGGCCCGCTGTCCTCTCGCTCGGCCCACTAAGCTCGGCCCGCTGTCGTCGCGCTCGGCCCGCTGTCCTCTCGCTCGGCCCGCTGTCCTCTCGCTCGGCCCGCTGTCCTCTCGCTCGGCCCACTAAGCTCGGCCCGCTGTCGTCGCTCGGCCCGCTGTCCTCTCGCTCGGCCCACTAAGCTCGGCCCGCTGTCCTCTCGCTCGGCCCACTAAGCTCGGCCCGCTGTCGTCGCGCTCGGCCCGCTGTCCTCTCGCTCGGCCCACTAAGCTCGGCCCGCTGTCCTCTCGCTCGGCCCGCTGTCCTCTCGCTCGGCCCGCTGTCGTCGAGCTCGGCCCGCTGTCGTCGCGCTCGGCCCGCTGTCGTCGCGCTCGGCCCGCTGTCCTCTCGCTCGGCCCGCAGTCCTCTCGCTCGGCCTGCTGTCCTCTCGCTCGGCCCGCTGTCGTCTCGCTCGGCCCACTAAGCTCGGCCCGCTGTCGTCGCGCTCGGCCCGCTGTCCTCTCGCTCGGCCCACTAAGCTCGGCCCCGCTGTCCTCTCGCTCGGCCCGCTGTCCTCTCGCTCGGCCCGCTGTCCTCGATACTCTGTAGAACCGAAGCATTTCGGTCGGTACCATAAAAGAACCGATGTTCGGTACCCAGCCCTAAGTATAAGTCAATAAAAACTCAGATAACCGATGATCTGTAATCATATCAGAACTCGTTATTTTCACAACTTGTTTTCTTCTTCAGGCATATCGTGGCATATATGGCGTAATGATTGGGCCATTGGTTTAAGCGTGCAGGCACCAATCCGTGCGCACGATGGGTCAGGTATTCACAATTTAAACATTAAACGTGCGCACACAAAACCTGTCTGATAGACTCTAGACCCACTGTCGTCGCGTTAGACCCACTGTCGTCGCGTTCGGCCCGCTGTCCTCTCGCTCGGCCCGCTGTCGTCTCGCTCGGCCCACTAAGCTCGGCCCGCTGTCGTCGCGCTTGGCCCGCTGTCGTCGCTCGGCCCGCTGTCCTCTCGCTCGGCCCACTAAGCTCGGCCCGCTGTCCTCTCGCTCGGCCCGCTGTCCTCTCGCTCGGCCCGCTGTCCTCTCGCTCGGCCCGCTGTCGTCGCGCTCGGCCCGCTGTCGTCGCGCTCGGCCCGCTGTCGTCGCTCGGCCCGCTGTCCTCTCGCTCGGCCCGCTGTCCTCTCGCTCGGCCCGCTGTCCTCTCGCTCGGCCCGCTGTCCTCTCGCTCGGCCCGCTGTCCTCTCGCTCGGCCCACTAAGCTCGGCCCGCTGTCGTCGCGCTCGGCCCGCTGTCGTCGCTCGGCCCGCTGTCCTCTCGCTCGGCCCACTAAGCTCGGCCCGCTGTCGTCGCGCTCGGCCCGCTGTCGTCGCTCGGCCCGCTGTCCTCTCGCTCGGCCCACTAAGCTCGGCCCGCTGTCCTCTCGCTCGGCCCGCTGTCCTCTCGCTCGGCCCGCTGTCCTCTCGCTCGGCCCGCTGTCCTCTCGCTCGGCCCGCTGTCGTCGCGCTCGGCCCGCTGTCGTCGCGCTCGGCCCGCTGTCGTCTCGCTCGGCCCACTAAGCTCGGCCCGCTGTCCTCTCGCTCGGCCCGCTGTCCTCTCGCTCGGCCCGCTGTCCTCTCGCTCGGCCCGCTGTCCTCTCGCTCGGCCCGCTGTCGTCGCGCTCGGCCCGCTGTCGTCGCGCTCGGCCCGCTGTCCTCTCGCTCGGCCCGCTGTCGTCGCTCGGCCCGCTGTCCTCTCGCTCGGCCCGCTGTCCTCTCGCTCGGCCCGCTGTCCTCTCGCTCGGCCCGCTGTCCTCTCGCTCGGCCCGCTGTCCTCTCGCTCGGCCCACTGTCGTCGCGCTCGGCCCGCTGTCGTCGCGCTCGGCCCGCTGTCGTCTCGCTCGGCCCGCTGTCCTCTCGCTCGGCCCGCTGTCCTCTCGCTCGGCCCGCTGTCCTCTCGCTCGGCCCACTAAGCTCGGCCCGCTGTCGTCGCGCTCGGCCCGCTGTCGTCGCGCTAGGCCCGCTGTCGTCGCGCTCGGCCCGCTGTCCTCTCGCTCGGCCCGCTTTCCTCTCGCTCGGCCCGCTGTCCTCTCGCTCGGCCCACTAAGCTCGGCCCGCTGTCGTCGCGCTCGGCCCGCTGTCCTCTCGCTCGGCCCGCTGTCCTCTCGCTCGGCCCGCTGTCCTCTCGCTCGGCCCACTAAGCTCGGCCCGCTGTCGTCGCTCGGCCCGCTGTCCTCTCGCTCGGCCCACTAAGCTCGGCCCGCTGTCCTCTCGCTCGGCCCACTAAGCTCGGCCCGCTGTCGTCGCGCTCGGCCCGCTGTCCTCTCGCTCGGCCCACTAAGCTCGGCCCGCTGTCCTCTCGCTCGGCCCGCTGTCCTCTCGCTCGGCCCGCTGTCGTCGAGCTCGGCCCGCTGTCGTCGCGCTCGGCCCGCTGTCCTCTCGCTCGGCCCGCTGTCCTCTCGCTCGGCCCGCTGTCCTCTCGCTCGGCCCGCTGTCGTCTCGCTCGGCCCACTAAGCTCGGCCCGCTGTCGTCGCGCTCGGCCCGCTGTCCTCTCGCTCGGCCCACTAAGCTCGGCCCCGCTGTCCTCCCGCTCGGCCCGCTGTCCTCTCGCTCGGCCCGCTGTCGTCGAGCTCGGCCCGCTGTCGTCGCGCTCGGCCCGCTGTCGTCGCGCTCGGCCCGCTGTCCTCTCGCTCGGCCCGCTGTCCTCTCGCTCGGCCCGCTGTCCTCTCGCTCGGCCCGCTGTCCTCTCGCTCGGCCCGCTGTCCTCTCGCTCGGCCCGCTGTCGTCTCGCTCGGCCCACTAAGCTCGGCCCGCTGTCGTCGCGCTCGGCCCGCTGTCCTCTCGCTCGGCCCACTGTCCTCTCGCTCGGCCCACTAAGCTCGGCCCGCTGTCGTCGCGCTCGGCCCGCTGTCGTCGCGCTCGGCCCGCTGTCGTCGCGCTCGGCCCGCTGTCGTCTCGCTCGGCCCGCTGTCCTCTCGCTCGGCCCACAAAGCTTGGCCCGCTGTCGTCGCGCTCGGCCCGCTGTCGTCGCTCGGTCCGCTGTCCTCTCGCTCGGCCCGCTGTCCTCTCGCTCGGCCCGCTGTCGTCGCGCTCGGCCCGCTGTCGTCGAGCTCGGCCCGCTGTCCTCTGGCTCGGCCCGCTGTCGTCTCGCTCGGCCCGCTGTCGTCTCGCTCGGCCCGCTGTCGTCTCGCTCGGCCCGCTGTCCTCTCGCTCGGCCCACTAAACTCGGCCCGCTGTCGTCGCGCTCGGCCCGCTGTCCTCTCGCTCGGCCCGCTGTCCTCTCGCTCGGCCCGCTGTCGTCGCGCTCGGCCCGCTGTCGTCGCGCTCGGCCCGCTGTCCTCTCGCTCGGCCCGCTGTCCTCTCGCTCGGCCCGCTGTCGTCGCGCTCGGCCCACTAAGCTTGGCCCGCTAAGCTCGGCCCGCTGTCTTCGCGCTCGGCCCGCTGTCCTCTCGCTCGGCCCGCTGTCCTCTCGCTCGGCCCACTAAGCTCGGCCCGCTGTCGTCGCGCTCGGCCCGCTGTCGTCGCGCTCGGCCCGCTGTCGTCGCGCTCGGCCCGCTGTCGTCTCGCTCGGCACGCTGTCCTCTCGCTCGGCCCACTAAGCTCGGCCCGCTGTCCTCTCGCTCGGCCCGCTGTCCTCTCGCTCGGCCCGCTGTCGTCGCGCTCGGCCCGCTGTCCTCTCGCTCGGCCCGCTGTCCTCTCGCTCGGCCCGCTGTCGTCGCCCTCGGCCCACTAAGCTTGGCCCGCTAAGCTCGGCCCGCTGTCGTCGCGCTCGGCCCGCTGTCCTCTCGCTCGGCCCGCTGTCCTCTCGCTCGGCCCGCTGTCGTCGCGCTCGGCCCGCTGTCGTCGCGCTCGGCCCGCTGTCCTCTCGCTCGGCCCACTAAGCTCGGCCCGCTGTCGTCGCGCTCGGCCCGCTGTCGTCGCGCTCGGCCCGCTGTCGTCGCGCTCGGCCCGCTGTCGTAGCGCTCGGCCCGCTGTCGTCTCGCTCGGCCCGCTGTCGTCTCGCTCGGCCCACTAAGCTCGGCCCGCTGTCGTCGCGCTCGGCCCGCTGTCGTCGCTCGGCCCGCTGTCCTCTCGCTCGGCCCGCTGTCGTCGCGCTCGGCCCGCTGTCGTCGCGCTCGGCCCGCTGTCCTCTCGCTCGGCCCGCTGTCCTCTCGCTCGGCCCGCTGTCGTCGCGCTCGGCCCGCTGTCGTCGCGCACGGCCCGCTGTCCTCTCGCTCGGCCCGCTGTCGTCGCGCTCGGCCCACTAAGCTTGGCCCGCTAAGCTCGGCCCGCTGTCGTCGCGCTCGGCCCGCTGTCCTCTCGCTCGGCCCGCTGTCCTCTCGCTCGGCCCGCTGTCGTCGCACTCGGCCCGCTGTCGTCGCGCTCGGCCCGCTGTCCTCTCGCTCGGCCCGCTGTCCTCTCGCTCGGCCCGCTGTCCTCTCGCTCGGCCCGCTGTCCTCTCGCTCGGCCCGCTGTCGTCGCGCTCGGCCCACTAAGCTTGGCCCGCTAAGCTCGGCCCGCTGTCGTCGCGCTCGGCCCGCTGTCCCGCTGTTTTTTTACATTCCAATCAAAGCATTCGTTGCAAATACTACATCCGGTTTTATGAAAAAGTCCCCAAGAGGAGGATTTTCATTAAAACAGAACCAGATGTTCTCAACATGAACAAGTGTAGTGAGTCTGAGACATTGACTATGAATTATACACAAAATATAGCATATTAAAAACGGCATTTTTAATGGAATGTCGGACATATTTGAGGTGACATAGGACAATTTGTGTAAAACTGACAGTGTGTAAACATACCTCCATAAACTAAAATATCTTAGAGATGCATCACAAGCAGCTTGGATTTATATTATTTTACCGGCCGATGGTGTTTGGGTTTGCAATCCGTTTTGTTCTATCTATTAGAAGCTGGGAGCTAAGGGGTTAAATCAGTCACCAACACAGCAGGTTATTTAATTTAGCCCGATCATGTTGCTCACAGCTAAGTTTGCTGTTAATGTTTGCTTTTAGCTGGTTAACCATGTTTCAGTTAAACGTGTTTCAGTTAACCATGTTTCAGTTAGCCGTGTTTCAGTTAACCATGTTTCAGTTAACCATGTTTCAGTTAGCCGTGTTTCAGTTAACCATGTTTCAGTTAACCATGTTTCAGTTAGCCGTGTTTCAGTTAACCGTGTTTCAGTTAACCGTGTTTCAGTTAACCATGTTTCAGTTAACCATGTTTCAGTTAACCGTGTTTCAGTTAACCATGTTTCAGTTAACCGTGTTTCAGTTAACCGTGTTTCAGTTAACAGTGTTTCAGTTAACCATGTTTCAGTTAACCGTGTTTCAGTTAACCATGTTTCAATCTCCCTCAGATCATCTTCATGGTGGGGCGAGGTTATCTCTCCCCAGACCTCAGCAAAGTTCGCAGCAACTGCCCCAAGGCCATGAAGAGACTGATGGCAGATTGCCTGAAGAAGAAGAGAGAGGAGCGACCTCTCTTCCCTCAGGTGGGCGCCGTTTGGGCCTGGAAGCCATTTTGTGATCTAGCTTCGTTATGGCAGATCAGGAGACGCAGTCAGGTCTATACCCCCGTAAACCTGAGCCATGCTAACTATAAGCTTCACCAAGAAAGGAAAGCTTTAGACCTGAGGAGACGATGCTTTGAAGGAAAACTCAGGCTTATATTCGGGGTATTGTGCTGACAGACAAAGGCTGAAAGTAACATTTAAGTTGGAGACGATGAATCGGATACTTTGGTCTGTCACAGCCTAATAAAACAAATATTTGACCCTGAAAATGAGGTTTACAGTTGAAATGCAAAGTTGGGCTAAAGTTTGTAAAAATGTGAAGGTGGATTCATGTTTTTATTATTAAGTTTAAAAATATATATAAATATATAGAATTTCAATAAAAAAAAAAAGTAAATGTTCAATTCAATTCAGTTTATTTATATAGCGCCAAATTCACAACACATGTCATCTCAAGGCACTTTACAGTTCAACCAGATCATACAGTCAAATTGATACAAAGTTTTCTATCTAAGGAAAACCAGTTGATTGCATTGACTCATTGACTCAAATACAATCCCCCACACTAAGCATGCTTGTAGCGACAGTGGAGAGGAAAAACTCCCTTTTAACAGGAAGAAACCTCCAGCAGAACCAGGCTCAGTGTGAGCGGCCATCTGCCGAGGCCGACTGGGGTTCAAGGAGACAGAAGCAGAGATACAAAAAGCAGCTGTAAAAGGCGGCCCCGTCCAGGAAACACACAGCCAGGCAGACGAGCTCCAAGGCAGCTCCCATGCCAGAGGACGAAGAGAGCACATCCACTCAGTCACGGTCAGAGAAACAGGACCACACTGGAAAACAGGCCGATCTCCAACATCTATTAACAAGGGTGTTGATAGAAGCAGCACAGCTGATGTTTCTTTCCAGGATGACGTCACAGCCAAACAGGAACAGACGAGGCAAAGCTACTCTGAGGAAAAGCAGAGAGAGCAGAAGGTTAGAGATTGAACTAACAGATTCTGCAGAATAGGAGAACAGAGAGAGAATGAAGCAGAATGATGAAATGGGGGTCCCTATGTCCTCCAAAAGTCTAAGCCTATAGCAGCATAACTATAG
Source organism: Cyprinodon tularosa (assembly GCF_016077235.1). Classification (NCBI taxonomy): domain Eukaryota; kingdom Metazoa; phylum Chordata; class Actinopteri; order Cyprinodontiformes; family Cyprinodontidae; genus Cyprinodon; species Cyprinodon tularosa. Next base: position 21,564 of record NW_024038725.1, on the reverse strand, counting down.
AGATAGCTCAGGATAACCTGAGCCACCCTAACTATAAGCTTTATCAAAAATGAAAGTTTTAAGCCTAGCCTTAAAAGTAGACAGGGTGTCTGCCTCACGGACTAAAACTGGTAGTTGTTTCCACAGGAGAGGAGCCTGATAACTAAAAGATCTGCCTCCCATTCTGCTTTTAGAAATTCTAGGAACCACTAGTAAACCTGCAGATTGAGAGCGAAGTGCTCTGTTAGGAACATAAGGAACAATCAGATCTCTGATATAAGATGGAGCTTGGCCATTTAAGGCTTTATATGTGAGAAGGAGGATTTTAAATTCTATTCTTGATTTAACAGGAAGCCAATGAAGAGAAGCCAGGATAGGAGAGATATGATCTCTCTTTTTCATTTTCATTAGAACTCTGGCTGCAGCATTTTGGATCAGCTGAAGGCTTTTAACTACAGTTTGTGGACTTCCTGATAGTAAAGAATTACAATAGTCCAGCCTTGAAGTAACAAATGCATGGACTAGTTTCTCAGCATCACCCCTGGACAGGATATTTCTAATTTTTGCAATGTTCCTCAGATGAAAGAAGGAAATTCTAGAAACCTCTTTGATATGGGATTTAAATGACAGGTCCTGATCAAAAATAACACCAAGATGTTTTACTTTATTATCTGAAATCAGTTTAATCCCATCCAAATGAAGTGACTGGCTAATCAGTTTCTTTTTCAGAGACTCTGGTCCAAAGACTATAACTTCTGTTTTGTCTGCATTCAGAAGCAGAAAATTAAGAGTCATCCAGGTTTTTATGTCTTCAAGACATGCCTGTAATCTATGTAATGGGTTAGCTTCATCTGGATTTATAGACAGATATAGCTGGGTATCATCAGCATAACAGTGGAAATTAATCCCATGCTGTCTAATAATTCTACCAATTGGGAGCATGTATAAAGTAAAGAGAATTGGTCCTAGCACTGATCCCTGTGGTACTCCACAGGTAACCTTTGAGCGTGTTGAAGATCTATCATTAACATGAACAAACTGAATTCGATCAGATAGATAAGATTTAAACCAGTCTAGTGCTGTTCCTTTAATTCCAACAAAATATTCAAGTCTTTCTAAAAGAATATTATGGTCAACTGGATCAAATGCAGCACTAAGATCCAGCAGGACGAGCACAGATACAAGTCCATTATCTGAGGCCATGAGAATATCATTAGTGACTTTCACCAGAGCTGTTTCAGTGCTATGATGAGCTCTAAAGCCAGACTGAAACTCTTCAAAAAGTTCATTATGGTGGAAGTGATCGCAAACTTGTTTGGCAACTACTTTCTCAAGAATTTTGGATAAGAAAGGAAGATTGGATATAGGTCTATAATTGACCAAGTCATCTGGGTCAAGAGACGGTTTCTTAAGCAGAGGTTTAATTACAGCAATCTTAAAAGCTTTAGGTACATATCCCTGTAACAGAGATAGATTAATCACATCTAAAATGGAGGAGGAGATCAAAGGGAATACCTCCTTAAATAACCTGGTTGGAACTGGATCTAACATACAAGTTGAAGGCTTAGATGAAGACAATAATTTTGCTAATTCAGAGAGTTCAACTGGATCAAAGCAGTCTAAACCCGGTTCAGATTCCATGACTACCTCAGGTACAATCGCGGATAGAGGAGTGCTTATGATCTTATTTTTAATAAGATCAATCTTATTTATAAAGAATCCCATAAAATCATTGCTGCTAAGAGCAGGTGGAATGGACGGTTCAACAGAGCTATGGCTCTGGGTGAGTTTGGCAACTGTATTAAAAAGAAATCTAGGATTATTCTTATTCTCCTCTATTAATGAGGAGAAGTATGCTGCTCTTGCTTTACAAAGGGTCCTCTTATACAGCAGTAAACCATTTTTCCAGACTAGGAAGGACTCTCGCAGGCCTGTGGAGCGATATTTTCTCTCCAGTTTCCTAGCATTTTGCTTCAAAGTACGCAGCTCTGCATTAAACCAAGGAGCAAGCTTTATATTTTTTAACGGTTTTCATTTTCAAAGGAGCTGCGTTGTCTAAGGCAATACGCAGAGAACTAGCAACCCCCTCAACAAAATCATCAACCTGTGAAGGGGAATAAGCTAAGCTTTTGCACTCTGCAGCACTGCTCAGTGACACAGAGGAGAGAGAAAGTGAAGCAGATTCTTTAAAATTTATAACTGCACTATCTGATAAAGATCTACTAAAATTGAACCTTCTTTTGGGGGAGGAGAACTCTGTTAAAGTAATCCTGAAGGTTATTAGAAAGTGGTCAGAGAGGACAGGGTTGTGAGGAAATACTGTTATTTCTTCACATTCTATGCCGTATGTCAGCACAAGATCCAAAGTATGAAGAGGAGAAGCGTGGGACTATTTCACATTATTGAACAAAGCCAATAGTGTCCTAAGATAGGCATTAAAGGCTGCACTTAAGCAATCGCGCATCATGACCCCCCATGACATTGGATGTATAAAATCTACCCACCTAAGTCACATGTACACCCTTTTGACATTATTTAATACCAAATCTCTAGAAAGGAACTCAGAAAACTCATCTAAAATTCAGAGTAAGGACCTGGTGTGATCGATAACAAAGGATACAAAACAGAAGAGTATTCATTGCCTTGAAATTTGGATCAGGAAATTAAGGGTTAAAATGTTCAATAAGAGTTGTAGGGAATTATTGTTTTGGGATAATCATTAAGTCAGACTCGAAATTGTTGCTCACTCCTCCTCATCGCCAGAAACTTTCTTCTGGGGATGTTGGAAAATTAAATAGCTTGAAGGAGTTGCCTCCTAAACAATTATGCCACATAATCCTCTTGCTGCAGCCAGGTATCTGTAAGCGAATAACAAGTCAAAGTGATATCGACAATCAATGTCATTAACTAGTGAGAACGTATAAGAGAGAAAGTAGATCGTTATGTTAGAACAGACCAGAAATTTAATAGTTTTTAAACTTTTTTCCCCAATTGGAGTTAATATTGATTTTAATTAGAATTATAAATGATTTACTCCTTGGGAATCTTTGCAAATTTATTAGATTTATGGTCCGTACTAAGGCCAAGACACTTCAGTTAATGGAGTATAAACAGAGTGGAAACAGTAGAGAAGCTGCAGAGATGTGTGTGTTAAACTACAACTCTGCTTCCTGGTCTCTGTGCACCCTGGGTGTCAGGTTTATGGAGACCTAATAAAATGGGCCATTCCTAGAAAGAAGAGCTGCACCAATCCAAAGGTTGGGATGAGGATGCCGTCCATCCTCCGAATCAGACAGTGTAGCTTTCCCCAAAGGATTGGCCAATTAATTAATAGTAGCACACGTTTGTTTTCATTACAGTGGACACCTAACCTAGACAACCAGCTAATTGAATGACGGCAAAGCGGGGCTAAACATGTCTATCACTGTTCAGTTATCAGGGAGCGGGACCCAGAGAAATTATTACGTGATCCGACATTATTTTTTGGCAAACTTACACATTTCGCACCGAAGCAACACGAATTTTTAGTGACCATCGTCACTCCGGCTTAACCGGTTGTCATTAACTACCAAGCAACGTAGAATAAACAATCTTACTGAGTATTTAACTCTATCATCCCCTATAGCCAGTAGTTGCAGGGTAGGTTTTGATGTCAGTCCCGTCTTCCTGGCCCCCGCAAATCACTCTCAGCGATCTATGGGTTGCCCCTGTGTGAGTTCCTCTAATGGCCGTGATCTCGGTTCTGAACCTATGGAGACTGCCAATCAACCAAGTCTGGTAGCTTCTCAGTGGTGGGTTTGTCACACGAGTGGGTGAAAACCACGGTTTCATGCAACATGACAACGGGTTGGGTGTATTGACCAGTGGGCAGAGATCCACGACTACGCTTTCTGCGTACAGTTACCCAATCGCCTGGCTGCTCAGGCACTTTTGGAGGACAGCTACGTGGGGGGCCTACTTCAACAGCCTGAAGCCTGGATTCTAACTCTGACACCCTCGCCTCCAAAGCTACAAAAATACTACACTTATTACACATCCCATTATCACTAAAGGAGGCAGAGGAATAACTGAACATCTGACACAGAGAGCAGGAGAGAGGAGAGGAAGAAGTAAGAGTTGGAAAAGAGTCAAGGGAGGGAGAGAGAGAAGCCATAGCAATGCTAAGCTAGCGCTAGCCTAGGCTAGCTACTTCTTGCTATCAGAAATAAAACCGTGTGAAACTGACAAGTGCTCAGTAGAAAAGTGCAGCAGAAGGTGCTATGTTTTAAAGTAGTCAGTTAGAGTTACTTAGATACAGAGATGTTCAAATGCAAAGATAAATGAAAAAATGTTGCTTGTTTTTTTTTTAAATCTGAAGTTTTTTTTAACCATCTTTAGTTAAGTTATTTTGACACAATCCTCTCACAGTGGGCGGGTGCTTCCTCTGGTTCTACTTGATCCCTAATCTTCATTTTATCTTCATATTTTGGGTTGATTTTTTATTTAACACATGGTGGTAAAGTGGAAAGCAGTGCAGGCGTCACAGGAGAAGAAATCCCAGCTGGACTGGATGTTTTCTGCATCTGATGGTTCTCCTCATGCATGTCTGGCTTTTTCTCCAGTTTTAGCTGCTAAAATTAGCATTCCAGGTTCATTTGAGATGATTTGGCATGAATGGTTGTATAAATGCATTCTGAACAGTGTGTAGTGGTCTAAGATGGGATGACTTTCTATTCTCTCAGATTCTGGCCTCTATTGAGCTGCTGGCTCGTTCATTACCCAAAATCCACCGCAGCGCCTCGGAGCCTTCCCTAAACCGAGCCGGCTTTCAGACGGAAGACTTCAGTCTGTACTCCTGTGCTTCACCTAAAACCCCCATTCAAGCTGGAGGATACGGTGAGCTCCTAGTTTCTCTATTGAACTATTGATTTTAATGTCTAACGGTTAATATTTATCAGGTGAAAATGGAAATGATGTCTGGTGTGCCATGAAACTGCTGGAACAGATGCTGGTATTTTAAAACACTGTTGCTCTTCTGCTTGCATCATTCATCATTAAAGAAACATGCTGCTTGGAGAAAATATACATGAAAATCAAGGGACAGGGTCAAAGTGCTACCTTTAGCTCTGCAAGGCTCTGAATGCCTAACGCAGCAAATTCGCCGGACGCGTAGCAGCGCATCAGTGCAGCAAAGCTGAATGTTTGAGCTACGCATGACTCAGCTTTTCATTTCAAACGGCAAACTAATATTCTCGTCCAACAGCAGTATTATGAGACGCAACGCTGTCCCTAATTTAGGATAAATTTCTAATTTCAGACACGTATACTCTCCAGTTTCCATCTTCTATTTTTTCTACGATGCCTAAAGTTATCAACGCCGGAACAGTTGTGACATGCTAACAACATACATATTTGATTCTCATCAGGTCGGTCAAGATGCTGATTTTTAGGTGATCATATATCACTTATAAGTTCAAAACTTTCACATTTCATACTCTTTGATTTACTTATCTCAAAAAGCTGGACTCTGCTCAGAGCCCCGCTGCTGTGGAGCGTTCTATTCAGCGTCTTGTGTAAATTTCAGTTTTCAAACGTGTGCCGCTTTGCTGCATGGTTGCACTTGTGGTGTATTTACTGCCTAAATGACTTCAGCAATGGAAAATACTTTCCGCTGCAATCATATTTATTTCACAGATATTTGTATCTCATAATTGTATGCAGAGGTGTCCAAAGTACCGTATTTTCACGACCATAAGGCGCACCGTACTAAAAGGCGCAGTCTCAGTAATGTGTGCCATTACTGTATTTAACACACACATAAGGCGCACCGGACTATAGGGCGCGTTTTTTATATACAGGTACATGTCCTCTACTACCTTTAAATACCTCTACTGCGTATTTAAAAATACAGCGGGGGCAAAACTGAGTATGACTGTGCTTTATTCATGTATTTATTACAAAGTATTAATCAAACCTGGGAGCTGGCCGTGAGAGATGACAGATCGCTGTGATCACTCCTAAATTAACTTAAAATCCTGAAACCTGCCGACGGAATATGTTCGCTTTTATTACCGGTATCCTGGTGCCTGCAGTTTAAATTATTTAGATGAAAAACACCTGCCAGCCACCGCATGAACCCGGAGGCTGCCCAGCCTAGAGGCTGCTGATGAAGGGATTTCTACTGTCGGCGCACCGCTGGTATGTGGGGGTCTGAGCGCCTCCGACAGAAATAGATAATCTGGATGAACTGACTGCAATTATTAAGTTTTCAGGTGGACTTTCTCACTTAAAAACATATTAAAACTACTTTATTCCCCCTGATCACAGCAAATATAGCTGCAAGATTTAGATTATTTAGATGAAAAAACACCTGCCAGCCGCCGCGGTGAAACCGGAGGAGACCCGGCCCAGAGGCTGCTGTTGAATTAAGTTTTCAGGTAGAAAAATAGAGCGGGAGCAAAACTGAGTATGATTGTGCTTTATTCATGTATTTATTACAAAGTATTAATCAAACCCATCAAAGTCATCATCCTCTGTTTCTGAATTAAACAGCTGCGCTAAATCAGACATGCCAATTTCCCATTCTTCGCTGTCAGTCACTTTCCGTGCAGCGCGGCTCCTCAGAAATAATACCGGCTTTTGCGAAAGCTTGAACAACAGAGCCAGCAGACACGTTAGTCCAAGCATCAACAATCCACCCGCTAACGGTGGCGTAACTTGCCCGGCGCTGCCTTCCACTTACGGTGAAACTGTGGTCTCCGTCTGTCATCCATCGCTCCCACGCCGCTCGCAGCCTTACTTTGAACGGCCGCTTCACACCGATGTCGAGCGGTTGAAGTTCCTTTGTCAGACCCCCCGGGATAACGGCGAGCACAGCGTCCATTTGATTCATCTTTTTTTTCACATCAGCTGTGAGATGGGCACGCAGTCACAGATTAACTGCGATGGTGATGCGTGGAAAAAACCACCTGGTCTCCTCACATACACCTGCCTCAGCCACGCTTTCATCATCTCCTCATCCATCCAGCCTTTTTCATTTGCGTTAATATCATATGTCATCAGAGCGCTGTGTCTGTCTCGCTGTCAGCTCCCAGATCAGCTTCTCTGATTGGTTGATGCGGCGCGTCCAGCAGCAAAACTTAAATTTTTCCATCTCGAGCAGCAGCAGCGCGTTGGCGGTGCGTCAGATGCTTAAACGCTCCAGACGCGCTGCGCCTGCTGCTCAAAACGCGCTGCGGGACCTTTTGCTGCACCTATACGCGCATCAACCATTGACTTTGCATGTAAACTCGCTGCTTCTGCTGCACCTGCTGGGTCCGGTTCACACCGATGTCGAGAGGTTGAACAGCGAGCACAGCGTTAATTTGTTTCCCCATGTTTTTCACATCAGCTGTGAGATGGGCACGCATGGAGTTACATATTAACAGCGATGGTGATGAGTGGAAAAAAAACACCTGGTCTCCTTACATTCAGCCACTCTTTCATCATCTCCTCAATGAGGTGGTCTCAAAAGTCGCAGTTACAACACACATAAGGCGCACCGCACCAAAGGGCGCACCGCACATTTTGAGGGAAAAAAAAGACGTTTAAGTGCGCCTTATAGTCGTGAAAATACGGTATTCATGTTTATTACTCCTGTATAAATCATACTGTTCAAAAACACTTTTGTAGAAGTTTGAGGATCAACTTCAGCTTTTTACTCCAGTAAAAGTGTAAAAGTAACATTTTTTAAAACTACTTAAAATGTAATAGTAAAAGCAATGCAGTAAAAACTTTTAAGGTCAGAAGCTTTACTGCTCTACCCTATCAAAAGAAATTTTCTATAATTCTGGATGATAACTTTCTTACTTCATTTTCTTTGTTTCATAATTAATGGTAACAGTGTCACAGTTAACTTTGCATCATCTTGAAAAACTATTTGTTTTGGTATGTGGGGAGCATCAAGTTGGGGCAGCACCGAGTCCAACCACAAATAAATAAATTGTCTGGATAAAACGAATTATTTTAATGTTGTTTTTTTTTAGTATCATCAGTTGCTTAAATGAAGCAAAACTAACAAGTATAAAGTGGATACTTGACACCTCTGATTGTATGTTGACTTTTAATGATTAACAAAATATGACAGTAGGCATTTTTCTGTCGAAGTTTAAATTAGTACAAAAAGATATTTGCTTTAATAGAAACACGCCGATTTTGAGGGAAAAACATTTTTTTGTTTAATAAATAATTTGTGGTTGGATCCATATTAGTGCCGTTTGTAAAGTTAGGCAGTCAACCGTTATTCATAGTATTCATGGTTGTTCAGCAAGTTTTAAGAGATAAATAAGGGCCTCATTGTTTCCATTACATTTGTTCGCTGTCACTCACTCATTTATAAAAAAATTTAAAAAAAAGTTCCACACTAAATATTTAGATTGTTAAATATTTAGCTAAATTGATTGCTCTGTGATTTGGAGCATATATTTTAAAAGCAATACCATATTTTCTCAGACTATTAACATCTCACTAAGCCACTGATCTGTACTGAACTACACCGCCAAACCTGTAGGGGGAGCTCTACAGGCCCTTAGAGTAGGGAGGAAGAGGAAGGCTAGCTCCCATTAGCTTGTTGTTTCGCAGCAGTAAGAGCTTCTAATGAAAGACGAAGCTTCTTCAGTTCTTTTATTTTATTTTTTAGCCCTGCAGGGATTATTTCATTGGTTCCAGAACTTTAATGCAGGAAAAAATGTCAAAATGTGTGAATTGGGGATGTTCCTGCTGCTAGCAGGTTCTAAATAAAAATGATCACCTTCTCCTTTGATTATCACATTTGACTTCTGCCCCCTGGTGGTTGAAGCTGCACCTTCACCAAAGCTGCATGGTTCAAAGTACTGGAAGAAAGATTATAGTCCAGAAAATACAGTTTTTGGGCAGATTTATAGACAACTAGGGCTGAAACTAACGCTGATTTTTGCGAATCAATTTGTCGATAAGTTTTTCGATCAATAGTTTAATAATTGAGTTAAAGAATATTTTCACTTGAGGAGTTCTGAATAGAGCATGTTGACAGACAAACATCTTTTTTAGCTTTAAAGCAAAATGTTTATATTCACAATCTTAGGATAATAACTCTTCTTAGTGGGTCGCTCTGTCAGCTAAAGACATGTTTTACAGTCTCTAAACTCCAGTTAACGATTAATCGATATTAATCGATTACTAAAGCCCCTGTCACACCTCGAAGATTTAGCCAGCATATGCCTGAATACGAAAAATCAGACAAAATGCTGACACACGCTGGATAAGTTATGAGTCAGTTCTGTATAGGTTATGAGCACACTGAAATACGCTGGCATACGTCAACATACGGCAAGTACCATTGGTCCTGACATTTGCCAGCATATGCTAATCCATGGTCCATCAGTTCCAGGTCAGGTATCTGATGGTTGTCATCCGTTCAGTGTCAGTTCCTCATCAGTCGTGGCGTCTAGCTGATCCTTAACCTCTGAGTAACATCTGTGTAACTTATCCAGAACTTCTCTCCAAGCATATCAAGGTATCTGACGTGTTCCAGACGAGCGCTGAACGTGTTTCTAACTTCCAGCTACTGTATAATGGCGTATTGGCAGCGTTTTGGTATAAAGGGGGTTCACAGGAGGAAACCGTCAGTTCTCCTCCAGACTTCATCTCCATCATAGGGTGAGCCAGAAGGTGAGGGTGATGGATCCTCCCTGCGTTCACGCCCACCACCAACACACTTCCTAGCAGACATGATGCTCAGTCTGCTGACACCAAAAACCTTCTTTCTTTCTTTATCTTTTTTTTTTCTATATTCTTTTTTCTGGCTGGCGGTAAACAGCAGCTAGGTTAATACCGCGAACAAAGACATCCTTTTATGCAGACCTCCGGGCGCATGGCTGCCCCCCTCAGGAGCATCGCTTAGCATTGATGAGCAGCTTTAACTGATGCCTCGTCATGCCCGTGAAATGATGCACAAGTATCATTTAATGGGCAATACGAGGCAACGCGCTGTATTACGAGACAACGCGCTGCATTACGAGGCGACGCGCTGCATTACGAGGCGACGCGCTGCATTACGAGACAACGCGCTGCATTACGAGATAACGCGCTGCATTACGAGGCGACGCGCTGCATTACGAGACAACGCGCTGCATTACGAGACAACGCGCTGCATTACGAGACAACGCGCTGCATTACGAGGCGACGCGCTGCATTACGAGGCGACGCGCTGCATTACGAGACGACGCGCTGCATTACGAGACAACGCGCTGTATTACGAGACAACGCGCTGCATTACGAGGCGACGCGCTGCATTACGAGACAACGCGCTGCATTACGAGGCGACGCGCTGCATTACGAGGCGACGCGCTGCATTACGAGACAACGCGCTGCATTACGAGGCGACGCTCTGCATTACGAGGCCACGCTCTGCATTACGAGGCCACGCGCTGCATTACGAGGCGACGCGCTGCATTACGAGGCGACGCGCTGCATTACGAGGCGACGCGCTGCATTACGAGGCGACGCGCTGCATTACGAGGCGACGCGCTGCATTACGAGGCGACGCTCTGCATTACGAGGCCACGCGCTGCATTACGAGGCAACGCGCTGCATTACGAGGCAGCGCGCTGCAGTACGAGGCGACGCTCTGCATTACGAGGCCACGCGCTGCATTACGAGGCCACGCGCTGCATTACGAGGCAACGCGCTGCATTACGAGGCAGCGCGCTGCAGTACGAGGCGACGCTCTGCATTACGAGGCGACGCGCTGCATTACGAGGCAGCGCGCTGCAGTACGAGGCGACGCTCTGCATTACGAGGCGACGCGCTGCATTACGAGGCGACGCGCTGCATTAAGAGGCGACGCGCTGCATTACGAGGCGACGGGCTGCATTACGAGGCGACGCGCTGCATTACGAGGCGACGGACTGCATTACGAGGCGACGGACTGCATTACGAGGCGACGGACTGCATTACGAGGCGACGCGCTGCATTACGAGGCAACGCACTGCATTACGAGGCGACGGGCTGCATTACGAGGCGACGCGCTGCATTACGAGGCGACGGACTGCATTACGAGGCGACGGACTGCATTACGAGGCGACGCGCTGCATTACGAGGCGACGCGCTGCATTACGAGGCAACGCACTGCCATGCTTTATGCAGAAGTTAGGCTGTCGTTGGACACAAGTTCTGGACTCGTTATGAATACTCTATGTATACGCCCAGAATAGAATGGCATGGGACAATTTATGAAAACCGTCCGAACCGTTCGGTTCGACTGTCTCGGTTCGGTTCGCGTGTGTCTCGTTCGGTTCATGCGCTGCTCCTTTTTCTCATAGGCGAAGCGTTTACACTCCAGAGCAGAAGGTGGCGGTACTGCCACTCAAGCCAACCACCAGCAGTAAACAAGAAGAAGAAGCGAAGCAGCGTAGCCGGGTGTAGCAGAAAAAAATCAGTTGTGGAGAATTGTGTCGGACTGGCGAGTGGGAAAGAACAGGAGTTGGAAGACGCGCCAGCAGCACTTTATAGGTCTGCTGTATGGGACCACTTTGCATTTAGAGTGACCTACGATGACGGCGGAAAGAAAGTTGTGGATAAAAGTGCAACAGTGTGCGAGCATTGTGCAACACGTTTTGTTTATGCTAACAGCAACACGACCAACATGTCATGCTAACCCCGAAATCCCTCATACTCCGTCAGCGCTCCGCCCCGCTGCGCTCCAGACCGGCTGCTCAAAGCAAAGCCTACAGCCTCCACTGTGGCTCCCGTCCGCTCAGCTCTGAGGTCCTTGGAGATGGTAGAGAGCATGCGCCAGATGATTAAATTCAATTGATTGATTGATCCAGGGTTTCCGCGGATCATTTAAAATAATTACAATCCTTTATTTTTGATTTTTTCATTAATTTCATAAATTTTTATGGGATTTCTGTGTAACAATCAACATGTACCGAACCAAACCGAAAACCATGACCAGAAACCGTGAATCGAACCGAACCGTGGATTTTGTGAACCGTTCCACCCCTAATAGAAAGTTCAGCGTATGCCAGCGTTTTAGGAGATTCTGGGACGTCAGGCAGACGCTGGATAAATCATCAAGGTGAGACAGTAAGGTGAGCCTAAATTAGTTGATGATTTTTTTCAATAATTGATTAATCCAATAGTTTCAGCCCTAAAGACAGTATAAGTAATTTTACCCCTCCTTATACAAAAAAGGCACTGTTTATCTCAATAAACAAACAATAAAAAAAAAGAAAGTGTGAAACTGAAAACAGTCAGAAACAGGCTGCAGGTTTTTTTCAATTATCTGCGTCCTTCAGGCCAACAGGAAACACATGAATGGTGAAACGGTGTGATGGAAGCCCACCAGAGGGAAACAAGTGAAAATCCTACAGATTTTCCTTTTGGTTCCTGCATGAACCCAAACATTCTCCTCGAAGTCAACCTGCAGCTCTATTTGCTACCTGGTACTGATCAATGCAAGCAGATCTCTAAAGGGTCATTACTGGGCTTAGAATGAGAGTTACTAATTTAAATTAGGATGTTTTTATCGGCATTCATTAGATGCGTGTGTTGATTCGTATGATGGATGCACACGGAGATGAAACGCAGCGCTGAATTGTCCTCCTTCAAGCTTTAACACTGCTGCTTTTTTCTGTCTTTCCAGGGGAGTTTTCTGCTTTTAAATAATAACAGCCAGCACAGCAGTCCATCTCTCATCACCCCTCCGTTTTCTTTTGGTCCCTGGGATGGATTCATCGATTCCTGAGAAATAATAGAAAGGAAAAAAAAAAAAGAGCGTCTCACAGTGCCGGGCCGCCCCGAAGGAGATGCCTTCACTTTAGTCCCTGTCACAACGGAGAGGAAGGAAAAACACAAGATGAAGGGAAAAAGAACCAAAGATATGTGAAGCAAAGTGCGTTTGGAGGAAACCTGTGAATATTTGAGGCGAAGCTAACGGCTCTGGCTGCTGAACTGCATTTTGATGAACAGCAGATCCTCGCCAGGCGAAGGATGCCTAACGTTTCCACTCCTTACCCTTTCATCATTTCACTAGTTGTTTCCTAAAACGCAGACCGTCTGAAGAGCCGTCTGAGAGGAAAAGGTTTCCTCCAAGTTGTGCTGAAGGCTGCATCCTGTTTCTTTCAGATTTTGTGATCTTAGTTCTTAAAAGAAAACAAATCCTCACATGCTCTCACCTTTGGACCTGAAAAGCTAACCCGGTGATAAAGAACAGTTGATTATGTCTACAGGATTTTTAATTTCACAGTTTTAGGCTCCTAGAAAGGTGGGTTTTTTCAGGCATTCGATGCTCTGCCCTGTTTCTCAGCAACTTGTTGCTTTTTTGTTTGTTCTTTTATTTATAGCCTTTGGGATATTCTCTCCACATTTCCCTCAAACAATCTGGAGTCCACCAGCGACGCAAACATTTAACCTTTTAAAAAACGACTTTTTAAACTTTAAGAACCAACAAAACGCCACATTTCTAAACCAGCTTTGAGCTTCTTAGCTGCTAATCTTCCACTGGTTGATGATCCGTTGCTGTATTGGCTGTAGATCCACCAACTGACTCCAGATTGATGAAAAACTGGAATGCAGGTCTTTAAGTCTTCACGGTTTGCTTTTTCCCAGAGCAGGGTGGGCTTGGAGTGGACGGGTGAAGGTTTGGAAGCGAAGACCGTGTACAGCTGTCGTGTCTTTGGGCTTCCTAAAGGTCGTTCCTAAACCTTTTTTTTGTTCTTTCCTTTCTGCTCTGGGTTCAAATGTTGGCCCAACATGTTGAGAAGTTCTGTTAATTCTGAAGAAACTTTAAGTCTCTTCTCTTTTTTTTTCCAACTAATGCTACATCTTTCATTCATTGTGTGAAAATTTGAAGGTGTTTATTTATGAAGGGGTTCCTTGAAGTTGGTATCACATTTGTTTGCCTTCTACTGTACAGGCAGGCCTGCAGATTCTGACATATTTATAAGATTTTTCTTTTTTTCTTTTATTGAGGTCCAAATATTTTGGTTTAGAATAGCAGTCTTTGTTTTGATGCTTGTTTTAGTCTTTGTGACCTTTGCTTGTTGTTTCTAGAGAATCTGCCTTCCCCTTGTTCCAGGAACAATGACTCTATTTAAGTGCCACTTAGAGAGTGGTCCCCAGGAGCTGGACTGTGAAGATGATGTTGAACAGGCTCACAGATGCCGTTTAACAAGCGGAGTCCAACACAGCACAAAAAGCTTTCAGCCTTCATGTCAGCCTGTTATTTGCACTTTGTTTTTCCTTATTTTGCTTTTCATCCTGTTTTCCTGTCAAATCTTTTCTCCCGTGAAGTGAATATGGTCGCTAAATAAAGCCGCCATACGACTGTGAAACATCTGTAAGATTATTGCTGTGTCCTAACAGCTGCTCAGTGCCGTTATGTTTAGCTTCAAATGACCAAACAGAATCCAAACTCCAGATCTAATGCTGGCAGCTCAAGGAAAAAGGCTAAAAGCATCAGGTTGAGCTTAGTGAAGCATTATGTCTTTAATGTGAAGGAAAATATGGCGGAGTGTTCTCTACTGAGGCTTTGTCTAATACAGGGGTCGGCAACCCTGGAGCCGCAAAAAAAAAAAGTTTTCTATAAGCCTTGTATGGCGACACAGGCTTTAAAGCCTGGTTTATGCTCAGAAACCAGGTCGTCTGTCACCCCCCACCCCCTTCCCCAGACAATTGTAGGGGACCGCAGTGCAGAGCGGATGGAGAACTGACCAATCAGAGGCCTCCTGTCTGCTGCAATATGCGTATTTCCTGTTTGGTGCCTGCTACACCTCAGACGCTATCCCAGATACCGTGCAGAACGCTAGTTTGTAGCTCTTTGTGACGGTGTGTTGGTTTGCGCCCGAAACACGCAGCGCCACAGCCAGTCTTTGGGGATCACTCACGGGTGAGCTGTGTGTCGTCCGCCGTCGGATGAGGGTCTGTAGACGGTGAACACGCTCGTCAAACCGACACACGGACGCCCACAATCCCAGCTAGTTCGTTGTGTTGTGGCGTGGAAAAACATAGCGCAGACCACGCTTTAAAATTGGGCATAAATGAAAAATATGTGCGTCATACTTGCGACACGCTAACTGCGACGCACTGCTGCGGGAGGATAACCAGCCCTTTAGCTTATTAGCCAACTATTAAAAGGATTACGTGGGTTTAAATATATAATAAACATTGATGACTAAATGTTTATCCTGGAGCAGATGTTACATCCTGCGAATCTGCTGATGTTTGCTGCTTTAAGTTTAAACTCCATTACAATATTAATTTATTTGGATTGTTTGCATTGATGAAATCATAGAAAGTTATATTCATTTTTATTTAGAGGATTTTGGGGGGGAAAAATGGCAGAAAGTTCCAATCCCTGCATCAGAGCGCTACCTGTTGGATCTATGGACGGTTTTCCATCTTAGCAACCAAACGAGCAGCAGTAGTGGAGTATAGAGATGCAATCCACTTGTTAAATCTATCTTTGCTCTCCTCTAAATTATCCAGAAGTTCTGGAATCGCACTTTTTCTCCCCCTCCCAGCTTGGTGGTGGGCTGCAGATTTAGTCTTCCCTGGAAATGCCTTTCCTAATGACTCTTTTATTATTTGACAACATTCAAAGCAAACATGCAGGCAATCCTTCCTCATTGGTAATAAAAGCAAATGATTCGCTGCCTTCTGCTCTGAATCCTCTGTTCTCATCAGCCATCTTCCTTTTTTCCCCTTTGGGATCCGTGGTCTGAGACACACCTGTAGCTTTGTCTACATCAGCCACCTGCCTGGCGCCGCGCCACGCCGCGCTGAAACCTTTCATTGTAAAGAGCGTTTGGAGCTGCGCACCTCCACAACAGACATGCACCTGTGTATATATACGTTTCATGAAGGACTGCAAAGCTTTGCCATCTGATGAAAAAAAACACCCTTCTGACTGAACATGAGGATTAGATTTATTGCTGCAGGATGGGAGTCATTTTCTACTAGCCTTTGGTTAAGCTTTGTCTCACACCAATAATATTCTCTGTGAAAACGTCTGGAAGCCGAAGGAAGGACCGACCATGGCGGCTGGTCAGTTTCTGTCTAATCCAAGATGTCAGATCATCTTTACGATTATTTTAAATGAATTTCCTCCTGAGAATTAATTACAACACAATCACACAAAAAACAGTCCGATTCTGATATTCCTAATTTAGAGGAACAGATTTCAGAGTCTGCTTATTTCTGTCAACATAAAATCGGAGTAGAAGCTTCTTCCTCCTAAATGCTGCCCGGCTTTTAGTGGATTTAATTTCTGCTTTTGTCACATCCAGCTTTTATTAGAAAAGCAGGTCAGGGTGCCTTTAAGCTGCTGCAAGTCATTCAGCACGTCCTCCAGACTTCCTCAGAGCATAAATTACAGGATTGAAGCTGGAGAACACAGTCTGCCATTGTCTGAGTTAAGGATAACTTCCATCCTTAAAGAGGATCCTAACATGATGATATGGACTTTAAAGGAGAAGTCCGCTCAGAATTCAAACCTCTGAAAGTACTTTAAACATGAAAGTAGGACCTCCTCTTCAATAAATGATTAGTTTTTTTTAATTCAGAGTATTTTTTTAAATGTTCTTTACTGGAGGCATCCATGTTTGTCAAAGAACACTACTGCCACCTACTGGTTTGTGACGTCACAGTGCGGTATCGGCTGTTGATCAAGTCCCAGTGCTGTATCTGGTGTTTGTCGTAGCAGGTGAGAATGGCGCTACGCTTACCGCACCGTGACGTCACTGCTGGAACATGGCAAGAGAGAGGTGTTACTATATTCGGGCAAAAATGGCCGCTCCCAGACTCGATGATAATGAGGAAAATTGTTTTTTTTATTTTAATTTTTTTACTGATTAATGCTAAATTCATTAAATCACTGCAAACATATTAGTTTTAGGTATAAATAATGATCCAATGATTATTCCTTGATGACCAGACTTTCATCACTTTGCTGTCATGCGAGTTTAGACTTTGATACGAGAGGAATCCCAGCTTCACGAAACTCCAGCCTGAACCTCTAAAAAGTTTTTTTCTTTTACACTTTGAGCAACTAATTTCTGATCCGTTGAACTGAACAGTCATCTCCCAGAGGTGCCACGATGTTTCTCATTCTCTACACTTAAAAAAAATACATCTTTTCTGCGGATCTAAGGGATTTATCATCAAGTTCAGCTCTGTCACTGGGAGACCCACTCTATTCCACCCACATTCTGGCCATGCCTTAAACTTTATCCATATCCATCACCTTGCACCTTTATTTTTAAGTGCGACCTTTACAGCATTTTTTTTTTTTTTTTACCTGTAAATAATTGTAAAAAGAATTTACTGTCCGTTTGCTAGGAGGCATGGAGAATTTAAATGTAACACTTTTCTTGATGCTCAAAAATATGGAGAAAACACTTTGAGATATTAATGCAAAAATATTTAAAGCTGTAAATATACTGAGAAGGCTTTATGTATTGGTTGTGAATATGAAAAACTGATATATTAAAGAAGTGCATGAAAAGTAAAACTTGTACAATGTCTTTTTTTTTGTACTCTTAGTCAAACTGTTTACGAATGGAATAAACTGTTCCTTTAAAGTCATAGGGAAGTTTTTTTTAAATATCAAATTATTCTGTATGTAAATGTACTCTTTATTAGACCATGTTATCCAAAAAGTTAGAAAATTCCTATTTGAAAAAAATCCTGTCTTAAGATCTGTGGGGTTTTTTCATTATCTTCTACAGGCCAGTTAGTTCTACATCAGCCTGAACACCTAAATTCAGCCAATCATATATCAACGGTCATCTGTCAATCAAATTTTTTCTTTCATAGCATCTTGGTTCATCTGTCGCAGCTAATATATGCAACGGTTGAAATCAGAATCCTTTCCTTTCCCATTGTGTTCCGTCCCAGTGTTCACAGGGATGGACGTCTGTGTCTTCAGCAGGCGTAGAACTAACAGAACTGGCAGCGTTGCGAGGCAAGGGCTCAAACATGTACGGCTGGAAGCCTTCTACACCAAACCAAGCTTCTGCCGCCCTGGCGTCCTCTTCCACAACATCTTCGTCCCCGCTTTCCTCCTCTAAATAAAAAATGGATGACGGAGGAGACTCATCCACGACCTCCGACACTAAACTCTCCTCCTCTTGCATGTTTCCTCTGTCCATAGCGTTCCTTGACAGTGTCGTTTCTAAGGCACCAATTTAGTGCTACTTGTCCCAATCAGTGGTATCAAAAGTTCACACATTTGTTACTTAAGTAGAAGTATAGATACTGCAGTTTAAAAACACTCTGGTAAAAGTTGAAGTATCAACTTGACCTCTTTACTCAAGTAAATATGAAAAGTATGTGCTCCAAAAACTACCTAAAGTATAAAGTAAACTTTAAAAAAAACAGCAAGACGCCACTATATGAAATGAAAGCTCAATTGTACGACTCTTGCTAAAAATGCTCCCTCACCTCCTTTTGAATGATTGTTGTAGATATAGTTTAATTTAAACACCTGGTTTCATGAGAAAAGTCAACATTGGTTATAAATCTAGATTAACTTTCCCTGGACCCAGGGAATTGTATTGGATATGGATCCAAATGATGACCAACACAGCAAGGGGAAATTTGGTATGATATTAAGGAATTGTGAAAGTGGAAGGAAGGAGTGGAAATACTGTCAGACTGACAATTTTTTCTGATAGTTGAATAAAAAAAAGGCAAAAAGTGGGCCGGTTAGCTCAGCCTGGGCAGAGCGTGGTGCTAATAACGCCAAGGTCATGGGTTCAAGCCCCATACTGGCCATTTGTTCACAAGATTCTTGGATTGCACAAGAACAGATTCAAAGAACACCTTCCTGGTCATGTAGGTGTTTGGCAAACAGAGATTAATGTACACTGGGACAATGTCATGCACTGTTGAAAGTGCATAATTGCCATTGCTTTAAAAGAGAGAGCAATCCATAGCCATCTTAACTCCCTCTTACAAAAATGTACCCAATCCAAAACGGTGAACCATAGTTTCCCTATATTTTAATTAGCTGCATTGAAAAACAGATTACGTTTTAAATAGGAAATATATCATCTTGAGAAAAAGCTCTATATAAAAGGACAAGAAATGATTTGATAAGATTGAAATTGTAGGGATCTCACTGTGAGAAGATAAAGACGAACTCCTTAGCCAATGAACACATCGTTGCTGCCTCTACCTAGCCCTACAATGTGATGACACCCAATCTGGGTAATGTTTTAAACCATGTCCTCCTTAAATTTGGTTTCCAGTTGGCCACACCTAACTCTGTCATCAAGACTAGAGATCTACTTACATACCCCACCAAAACCTGTGCAATGCCCTCCTCTCACAATCTTTCAGAGAAGTTCATTGTACTGTGGAATATGAATGGACAGTGATGACACCTTGCCTTGATATGAAGCAATTACACAAGGTGTGAAAGCATCAATGATTACTGGTGTCTTTGAAAAGGGCAAAAGTAGTCCCAAACACAGCTCCTTTTGAATGATTGTTGTAGATATAGTTTAATTTAAACACCTGGTTTCATGAGAAAAGTCAACATTGGTTATAAATCTAGATTAACTTTCCCTGGACCCAGGGAATTGTATTGGATATGGATCCAAATGATGACCAACACAGCAAGGGGAAATTTGGTATGATATTAAGGAATTGTGAAAGTGGAAGGAAGGAGTGGAAATACTGTCAGACTGACAATTTTTTCTGATAGTTGAATAAAAAAAAGGCAAAAAGTGGGCCGGTTAGCTCAGCCTGGGCAGAGCGTGGTGCTAATAACGCCAAGGTCATGGGTTCAAGCCCCATACTGGCCATTTGTTCACAAGATTCTTGGATTGCACAAGAACAGATTCAAAGAACACCTTCCTGGTCATGTAGGTGTTTGGCAAACAGAGATTAATGTACACTGGGACAATGTCATGCACTGTTGAAAGTGCATAATTGCCATTGCTTTAAAAGAGAGAGCAATCCATAGCCATCTTAACTCCCTCTTACAAAAATGTACCCAATCCAAAACGGTGAACCATAGTTTCCCTATATTTTAATTAGCTGCATTGAAAAACAGATTACGTTTTAAATAGGAAATATATCATCTTGAGAAAAAGCTCTATATAAAAGGACAAGAAATGATTTGATAAGATTGAAATTGTAGGGATCTCCAACTGTGAGAAGATAAAGACGAACTCCTTAGCCAATGAACACATCGTTGCTGCCTCTACCTAGCCCTACAATGTGATGACACCCAATCTGGGTAATGTTTTAAACCATGTCCTCCTTAAATTTGGTTTCCAGTTGGCCACACCTAACTCTGTCATCAAGACTAGAGATCTACTTACATACCCCACCAAAACCTGTGCAATGCCCTCCTCTCACAATCTTTCAGAGAAGTTCATTGTGCTGTGGAATATGAATGGACAGTGATGACACCTTGCCTTGATATGAAGCAATTACACAAGGTGTGAAAGCATCAATGATTACTGGTGTCTTTGAAAAGGGCAAAAGTAGTCCCAAACACAGCTCCTTTTGAATGATTGTTGTAGATATAGTTTAATTTAAACACCTGGTTTCATGAGAAAAGTCAACATTGGTTATAAATCTAGATTAACTTTCCCTGGACCCAGGGAATTGTATTGGATATGGATCCAAATGATGACCAACACAGCAAGGGGAAATTTGGTATGATATTAAGGAATTGTGAAAGTGGAAGGAAGGAGTGGAAATACTGTCAGACTGACAATTTTTTCTGATAGTTGAATAAAAAAAAGGCAAAAAGTGGGCCGGTTAGCTCAGCCTGGGCAGAGCGTGGTGCTAATAACGCCAAGGTCATGGGTTCAAGCCCCATACTGGCCATTTGTTCACAAGATTCTTGGATTGCACAAGAACAGATTCAAAGAACACCTTCCTGGTCATGTAGGTGTTTGGCAAACAGAGATTAATGTACACTGGGACAATGTCATGCACTGTTGAAAGTGCATAATTGCCATTGCTTTAAAAGAGAGAGCAATCCATAGCCATCTTAACTCCCTCTTACAAAAATGTACCCAATCCAAAAAGGTGCAGTAGTCTTTGGACCAGAGTCTTTGCAAAAGAAGCTGATTAGTCAGTCACTTCATTTGGATGGGATTAAACTGATTTCAGATAATAAAGTAAAAAATCTTGGTGTTGTTTTTGATCAGGACCTGTCATTTAAATCCCATATCAAAGAGGTTTCTAGAATTTCCTTCTTTCATCTGAGGAATATTGCAAAAATGAGAAATCTCCTGTCCAGGGGTGATGCTGAGAAACTAGTCCATGCATTTGTTACTTCAAGGCTGGACTATTGTAATTCTTTACTATCAGGAAGTCCACAAACTGTAGTTAAAAGCCTTCAGCTGATCCAAAATGCTGCAGCCAGAGTTCTGATGAAAATGAAAAAGAGAGATCATATCTCTCCTATCCTGGCTTCTCTTCATTGGCTTCCTGTTAAATCCAGAATAGAATTTAAAATCCTCCTTCTCACATATAAAGCCTTAAATGGCCAAGCTCCATCTGATATCAGAGATCTGATTGTTCCTTATGTTCCTAACAGAGCACTTCGCTCTCAATCTTTCA